>NW_026652283.1:65020962-65210075 GCF_009828535.3 Hylobates moloch
TCCTTCCTTCCTTCCTTCCTTCCTTCCTTCCTTCCTTCCTTCCTTCCCTCCCTCCCTCCTTTCTCTCTTTCTCTTTCTTTCCTTCCTTCCTTCCTTCCTTCCTTCCTTTCTTTTCTTTCTCGATGGAGTTTTGCTTTCTTTGCCTAGGCTGGAGTACAATGACACTATCTCGGCTCACAGCAACCTCTGCCTCCCGAGTTCAAGCGATTCTCCTGCCTCAGCTTCTCGAGTAGCTGGGATTACAGGCACCCGCCACCACACCTGGCTAATTTTGTACTTTTAGTAGAGATGGGGTTTCAACACATTGGCCAGGCTGGGCTTGAACTCCTGACCTCAAGTGATCCACCCGCCTCCGCCTCCCAAATTGTGGGATTACAGGCATAAGCCACCACAACAGGCCTGATTTGCATTTCTTTAGTGACCAATGTTTAACCTCTTTTTATGTGCTTGTTGGCTTTTTTTGCATACCTTCTTTGGGACAATTCCCATTCAAGTACTTTGTCTATGCTGTGTTTCACTAGACAGCTTTATTGAGGCAAAATTCACATACTATACCACTCATCCATTTAAAGTATATAGTAATTCAATAATATTAATATATTGACAGGATTGTGTGACCACCCCCAGAATCTAATTAATTTTAGAATATCTTCATCACTTCAAAAAGAAATGAACTATCCACCAGCAGTCACTCCTAATCCCTCCCCATCCCTCAAGCCTTTGGCAACCACTAATCCACTTTCCATCTCTATAGCTTTGCCTATTCTGAATGTCTTATATAAATGGAATAATCTAATATGTGGTCCTTTGTGACTTGTTTCTTTCACTTAGTGTAATGTTTTCAAGGTTCATTCATGTTGTACTATGATCAATACTTCATTCCTTTTTATTGTCAAACAACAGGCCGTTGGAGGGATATACTACATTTTGTTTATCAGTTCATCAAGGGATTGAAATGTGGGTTATTTATACCTTTTGGATATTGTGAATAGTGCTGCTATGAATATGATTGCATATGTATTTGTTTGAGTACCTGTTTTCAATTCTTTTGAGTATGTACCTGGGAGTGGGATTGCCAGGTCATAAGGTAACTAACTCCATTTTCAACTTTTGAGGAACCACCAATCCGTCTTCCAAAGTGGCTCCAACATTTTACATTCGCAGTGGCAATGCATGAGAGTTTCAATTTCTCCACATCCTCTACAATGCTTGTTATTAGCCACTCTATAGTGGCTTTGTGAAGTGGTATCTTGTGGTTTTAGTTAGCATTTCCTTAATGAATGATCATTGTAAGCATCTTCTCTTGAGCTTATTGGTTATTCACATGCCTTCCTTAGAGAAATGTCTACTCTGATTCTTTGCCCATTTAAATATTGGATTAATTATCCCTTATTATTAAATTGTAGGAGTTCTCGATATATCCTGAATACATGTCTCTTGTCACATGTATTATATTATTTCCAAATATTTTCTCCCATTCTCTGTGCAATCATTTCATTGTCTTAATAGTATTACTTGTATTATAAACCTTTTAAACTTTGATGAAGTCAAATTTATCTATTTTCTTTTGTTGCTTATGCTTTTAGTGTCATTTCTAAGAAGGCTTTGCCTAACTCAAGGGCACAAAGATCTACCCCGATGTTTCCTTGTAAGAGTTTTATAGTTTTGACTCTCACATTTAGGTATATAACCCATTTTGAGTTAATTTTTTTTATGTGTAATGTTAGGAAGTGGACTGGCATCATTACTTTGCATGAGTTTGATGTGTTTGGATTCTCTACTCTAAGGAAAAACTAATGATAACTTTAGTACAGGTTAGACGGAGGTGCAGAGAAGAATTGAAAATCTCTTCTCTGAAGAGGACAGTCAAGATGGTAGGATTGAGCTTTGTACTACCAGGGCCGCAGTTCAGGAATGTGATGTGACTGAAGCCAGCTCAATGAGATGCAATCTCAAGACTTGCTGGAACTATTGGAATAAAACTTTTTTTTTTTTTTTTTTAGGATTATTATCTGTTTTGATGACTTAAGTCTCAAGCTACCAGTCTCTTTAAGTAGACAGCTTACTGGAAAATGGGTCAATAAAACGATAAGCAAAGCCAATAGGTGGGGTGAGACACTGAGTTTGTTAATATTGTTTGAACTTTTGAAACAATACTTGAAAATCTACTCTTGAATTTTCAGTTTTAGATTTTTTTCACTTAATTACCAAGTAAGTGCAGAATGGCACACACCTGTTTCTTGCTCCAAATACCCATCAACAATATACACTAGAGACAGAATACATTTATTATAGTTTCCTGATCATTCTTTGAAGCTTGACATGGCTGTTTCTTCCACTAGGAATGTCTTTTCTCTAATTTACTTGATTAACATGACCTTTCCTTCAAAAATCGTGAAAAGGCCTCAACTCCTCTCCTAGAAGCCTTTGCTAATATAGCAAGGCAGGGTTGAAGGCCCTCCCTTCAACCCAGCCTGAGCCCAAGTAGTGTCTGTCTCATTTCATTTTAGTTTTCTGGCCCCTCAACTTTTGAGAAAGTAATGGGCAGTGAACACATTTATTCATCTGTGTGTTCCATGTGCCTAGACCAGGGCCTAGTACATAATGGGCAATCAGTAACGTTTGTTGAATGAATGGTAAATGCAATAGAGCACCCATACCATTAAATTTTATTAAGATCTCACAGTCCTCTAAATATATAACTATTTGCTCTGTGTCTAGCTTGTTCCCTCTCCCCTCGTGTTGAATTTTAAAACATTCCTACAAGAAGACACCTAAGATTAAGAGAAGCACAACCTGATATAATAGTTTTGGTCAGTGTGGAATGCAGCTGCCTTCTTGCTTTCTGAACAAAGTGATGCCAGCCAAGTATAACAGCCCTATATTCTTTCTGCTTATCAGTAGGTTTTGAGATATATATATATGTATATATACATATGTTGGCTTTTTTGAGTCAGAAGGCCAATGACAAATAATCCCGTTTGCCTTCAGACACATTTAGCATTCTTGAGCATACTTTCCCACTCAACCACACCCCCCATGTTTCTGGAGTTGCTGTGTGGTTTAAGTCAGAGCAGTGAGCAGCTGGTGTTACTTTATTTCCTTGTGAAAACTTCTTCTCTGTTCCAACCAATATCCACGCAACCTCTATTCTTTTAATATTTCCAATGTTAATTCAGTTTGCTTATTCTACACATGATAGCTGGCCTGAAAAGATTTTGAGGCAAAGCAAAGAGCACTAGAGCCTGGCAAGCAGGCTCAGTTCCTCCATTAGCTTATTATATTTGACATCTTCAATCCTCAATTTTTTCTCCTGAATCATGATAAGCCTGGATGGAAGAGCCCCTAGGGCCCATTGCAGTTCTCAGATTCACAGGACATTTGATGTTCATATGGTTCTCATTGAAGTTATTTGTGATGCTGGATAGAGGCTGAGGGAATTTGGTCTTCTAACTTTTGCTAACATGTTCCCAGGAGGTATGCACTGTTAATTGTGCTGTTAATTGAAGAGAAAACATTGGCATTAAAAAGAATTCCTTTTTACTTAGGAAAATTTGTCTTTACTTTCCCCCGTTTTGTTTTTATCTCTTTAAGTCTCATGTTGTGACCATTTTATGGAACCACCCAAATAATCTAAGTGGGCCCTGTAATCTGCCTCATTTCTTAAAAGAAGGCAATACACTACCTAGTCTCTAAGACTTTACATAGCTGGGTTGTACAGTCAGAATAGGCCAAATACTATACTAAATAATCTCCAAATTTCAGTGTTTTAACACAATAAAGGTGCATTTCTCACTGATATCATAATCTAGTGAGAGATGGCAGGGGCGAAGTGTGGGGATGGATGGGGACGTGAAGGTGTCAGAGAGACTGTTTCCACCATGTTCCAGGACTTCAAAGTCTTTCACTGGGTCTTTTGGTTCCACCAGCAGATGCAGGAAGACAGGAGAAGGGTAAATGGTTTTGTGGCCACATGACCAGAATTCAGTCACATGAAGGAAGTTTAACTGTACACCAAAGACAAAGAGGAAATGAGTTTAGTAATCTCTGCTGGGTCATCTAGGTATGGCAGAAATATGCACAGGGGGATGTTTATACAATAAAGTAATGATACAGAGAGACATTATTATACATACAGACTGAAAAGACTCATGAGACTGGAGGGCCACAAAGAAGGGCCAGGTGGTGATTCTGAGCTCAGAGAAGGGACTTAAAGCAACCCCTCTTGTTTTATAGCCAAGGAAATTATGACCCGGGTAAGTAAAGTGGCTGCTCAAAGTCACCACAAATTAACTGCTTATCTGAAATGAGAACTCTTTGGTCGGCGTACTTCCTGGCATTCATGTAGTAGAATCACAAGTGCCAGCATTCTTTGGAGAAAAGCCTACTTGGCTCTGGTTTAAGACCACAGTGAAATATCAACCTTAATTTTTTTTTTTTTTTTAATGGAACTGGTCTAAAAACCATGGAAGATTTTAAAAATCTGAAGAACTGTTGAAAGTCACCAAATGTGTAAGAGCACAGAGTAGGCATTTAATTAGCGAGAAGAGACAGAGACACAGAGAGAGAGAGCCACTAAGAAAGAGTCAAAGATCTGTTAAAGAAATATCCTTTGGATAGTGCACCTGACCTATTGGTTTTGCTGGCTCTAGGGGTCTATAAGTTTTACTTCCTGTTTTTTTAGTTCTAAGGAGAAGGAGTCCCTACACAAATATTGACAAAGACAAAGGCTGTGTTTGGGCCCTTTGCCTCTTAATGGTATTCCTCTTCTAACATTCAAGTTGTACCAGTGTCTCCCATCCCCCTCACCAGATAGCAATGCCTTCATTCCATTCCCTGGTCAATCTGATCACTCCATTTTCCATCCCCAAACAGACTATTATAGTTATGTGTAAAGTGCTGATTACATACATTCATTGTCTCCTTTAGAACTCACATAAACTTTAGGAGCTAAGTTTTAGTATACCAATTTTATAGATGAGAAAAAGACCAATAGACAGAGCTACCAATTATTGAATACCTGCTATGTTCCAGATGCTTTATATACTCTATCACAATTTATATGGCAATCTTGCAAAATATTATTATATCACTTCCCTTTAAAATATGAGATATCAATATCAGAAGGGTTAAATAATTTTGCCGAGATTACCAAGCTGGCAAGATAAAGAGACAGATTTTAAACCTGGGTTTATTTGATTTTAAAACCTATGTTTTCCAAGATGCCAAATAATAACAGTGATGATTTTACTATTATTTGTAATCATTTTTACTGTTATTAAGTTTTTATTTTATAGTCTTTCCAGAGAAAATTCATATTCTCTGATGGGATTCTTAGAGGTGCAATGCTTTAAACATTATGAATAAATGTGGTAGTTCAATTTATCAGTTGAAGTGCTTTTAGCTGGAAGTTAAAAAAAAAACAAACAAAGATAAATGGTATAAAAAACAAGTAAACAAGGCTATTTATTTGCCCCTTAAGGAGAAATCCAGAGCTAGAGGAATTCTAAAGCTGGGTAATTCAGTGTCTTAGTGATGCTACCAAGAACCCAGTATCCATCCTTTCTGTTCTGTCATCTACAGTAATTTGCTTTATCCTCTTAGGCTGGTTCCCCTGATGGTACTGGATGGCTCTCTCACTGCAGGTATCTTAAGCAGGTGACAATATCCAGAAACAGAAAATAAAACTGCTAGACTTGTGTTCATTTTTAGGAGTGAGAAAACCTTCCTAGAGCCTCACCAACAGACTTTCCTTGACATCACTTCAGCCAAAATTAGATGATATGCCCATGCCTAAACAAATCACTTTCCACAGGGAAAGGAGTTGCCATGTTTGACTAAACCACTTAAGGCTTTAATGTCCTTTGAGATAATTGACTTCTCAATATCTTAGCAAAATTCAGGTTCTGTTAGGAAGAAGGTTCAAGGCAAATTCTAGTGGGTAAGAAGCAATAGTGATGATCACATTCAGGCACCAGGACTTGTGGGATAGGGATGGAGGTAGAAGCTTTCAAGTTCACACAGAGGTCTTGCCTTCCCATAAGCCCAGACCCATTATGAGTCATGTTATATAAGTAAATACTGTAAGTGTTTGGGGAAGAATTTCCACATTGTCCCAAAGTGTTATTTTGAAATTACAAAGATTCTCAGTTGACTGACTAGAAAAAATATGAAGAAAAAAACCAACTTCCGACTCATTAAGGGCCACTTATGTTATTATGCTGTGAACTCATGGGTCTCAAATAACTTTAGAGCCATTTAGTTCAATTCCCAGATCTTTTATTATAATGCTCGGCTTCCTTCTACAATGTCTTTTCTGCCTGATTATGTTACCTCTGCTACACATTTTGTGGCAAGGGGCTTACTACTTGTCAGGCCTCTGAGCCCAGACTAAGCCATCATAACCCCTGTGACCTGCAAGTATACATCCAGATGGCCTGAAACAACTGAAGAACCACAAAAGAAGTGAAATAGGCAGTTCCTGCCTTAACTGATGACATTTCACTATTGTGATTTGTTCCTGCCCCACCCTAACTGATCAATTGACTGTGTGACATTCCTTCTCCTGGACAATGAGTCTCAGGAACTCCACACCAAGCACCTTGTGACCTCTGCCTCTGCCCACAAGAGAAAAGCCCCTTTAACTGTAATTTTCCACTACCTACCCAAATCCTATAAAACTGCCCTACCCCTATCTCCGTTTGCTGACCCCTTTTTTGGACTCAGTCCGCCTACACCCAGTGATTAAAAAGCTTTATTGCCCACACAAAGCCCGTTTGGTTGTCTCTTCACACAGACGTGCATAACACTACTTACACTCTATTATCTTTGAGGGCAATTATTTTTGTTAAAAAGTTATTTCTCATTTTAAACTGAAGTTGCTATCATTAAATAAGTATATCTTTTACATAGACACAAATGTGCTGTGTAGAAAAACCAGGTTTTGGAGTCAGACAGAGTAAGGTTAGTATCTCAGGTTTTCCAATAACTGGTTAGAGGGTTGGGAGCCAGACAATTGGCCTTAAATCTCAAATATGCTGTTTATCAGTATGTAACCTTAGGAAAGCACTTAATTCATCCCTTTATCCCTCCATGACCCAGTTTTTGTAGCTGCAAAAGAAATCCTATAGTGGTATCTCCTTAATGAGGTTAAGTCAGTCAATACACGTGAAGTCTTAGTGCTGGAGACAATAAATATTTCTTATTATTACCAAAACTAGCTGTGAGGACATATGAAAATGGTTTGAACTCTTTGGTACTCAAGAAAATTGATATAATCGTAACATAGTTTTGAGGTTCAGTATAATGATTAAGTGCACAGTAAACATTAGCTATTGATAGCATTATTATTTCACAAACTCAATTGTTGATGCAGCTAATGGGATGGGGGATAGTGGAGAATACAATTATTCCAGAGCTTTCAGTATGTATTTTCTTTCTTTCCTAGCCAGAAATTCAAATGTTTACTTTTCCTCTCCCAAGATGTAAGTCATAGCCACAAAGACCAGCCAGCACAGTGGGCAGGGAGTTCTAAATGTCTTGTGGACCTGTGGACCTATTTCCTGCTTATCTTTGCTTTGGCTGGTGCCACTTTTTCAGTTCAATTTGCAGTTTGAAGTCATGCAAATTATATTTTAAGTGAATTAACCTAAGTAAAAATCTGGTGACTTCTGCCTCTAAACATGCTTTGCCTAAATCACTTATTTTTACACTTCGGAAGATAAACTGAATTGCTTATGAAATATGGCATATGTCACATTCAATCAAAACACTGATCCATTCAATCTAACCTTCTCTTCCTGCTGCCATCTCAAGGTATGGATTGCCTAAGAATTTTGTGGCATAAATTTGAAAACAAAACCAAAAACAGTTCTTCATTTTCTTTTATGGATTCTCCATTATGGATTAGTCTTAATGTTTCTTGAATTTCTGTTAGGGAACATCAAGGTCTGTGACTAGTTCTTGGGATCAAGCTTGTGTTTTCACTAAGGTCTTGCAGCTGCTGACCTGTTTCCTAGCCTCCTCCTTAGCTGACCTAAGAGGCCTGCTCTATGCAATGGCTGCTCTCAGCTTTGTGGGATCTCTTCTTTTAATCTTTGGTATGCTTGAACACTAAATAACTTATTCAGATGCTGCCTGCCCAGGAAAGATGTCCACACTTTTTTCTCTTAATACATAACTTCCTGATACCAAAGAAACCTATTTATCTAAGGAGCCAGAAATTCAGAAGCTACACTGAACTATTCTTACTTGGGAACCAAGTGTAAAATCTGATGAGTTGACTCCTACTTTTATTTTAGCTGGGCTGGGGCGTCTGTATAAACAGCCTTTCTTATGACAATTTGGCAGTGCAACTTTTGGTCGGGAAGCGAATCAACAAAAGCTTTTATTTCTCAGTCTCCATCCTTATCCACCCTCCCCTTTACTGACCTTTCTTTGAACCAAGACTAGAGTTTTATTGGGGCTTGTTTTGTGTCTTGGGCAAGAGTTTTGGATCAGCTGAGGTCAGATCTCATTTTATCTAAATCAGTTTGCCCTCTCCCAATCTCAGTGGAAAAACTTCAACAAAAATACATTTACACGTTAGTCTTAGTTTTCACTGAGTTCTGTCTTGGCAAAGGAGGCCAGACTCTTATCCCTAGGGGCACTTAGCCTCTTAAACAATGTTTTATTAATTTTTTTCAAACAACCTCTACTCAATCATAAATAAATTGGCTCCCCTGCTTCTGATTCTGACTCCAGAGGCTCGTGGACTTTTGACGTTTTCTGTAATTTTTAATCTAGACATTGTCTCCCACATGTAGCAAGAAGCAACATTATAGAATAGAGAATAGAGGATTGGCGGTCAGGAAACCTGGGTTCTAGTTCTGACTGTGCCACTGTGTGTAACTTTGGGCAAATTTTTAAATCCTAGGCTTCTCATCTCAATAATAGAGGACTGGATAATATTTACAGTTTCTGTGTACTATAAGATTTTATGATTGGATCGAGAGGAACTGAGTGGAAATCCAGGACCCCAAAGTAAATCAAAAGGCATTGGACTTATGTCAGAATTCACAATTTTATTAATTTTTTAAAAGATTTACTATTATTATTATTATTTAGAGATGGGATCTCACTATGTTGATCAGGCTGGAGTGCAGTGGCTATTCACAGGTGTGATCATAGCTTACTGCGATATTCAACTCTCAGCCTCAAGCGATCCTCCCATCTCGGCCTCCCAAGTCAGGTGCACCACCGAGCCCAGCTAGAGCACACAATTATCTGCATGGTTAATTAAGCCAGAGGTGCTCCTTGAGTTCCCAGATTAGGGTAATGTGAGGAGCAATAGAGAATTTTTGGCATGTCAGACCTGGAAGGGCCAATAGAGGGTATCATATCTAACCCATTTCTTTAATAGATGAGGAAACTGAGGCATGAAAAGGAGCAGAGGCTTTCCTAAATTTGGCTAAAAAAAGCCTCCGTGGATTTTCTCTTCATCGCTTTCACTTCATACTACTTTGCCTCTTTATACTACTATTCAGAGGTATTCTTTATAATAAATGTTGTTAGTATTGTGTTTTGAATAATTCTAGTTTTGAAAAACTCTTTTAAAGGCAAACCCGTTAGGCCATTCTCTCTTCCGCATTAGGACTGTAACCATAAGCCAAGGGGCAGTGCGTTGGTTGACACGGTGTACATACATCCCACATCCCAGTAGTTTAAACACATAAGAGAGGAATTTAAAGTACCACCTGTGTGAGGCCACATGAATTTCCTCTGTCATCCCTTTTTTTGGTTCCATATATACCAATTATCCAGTATATTCAAGCCTGAAAAATACTTTGTTGTCACAGTTTTCCAAAGACTACCTTTATCCAAGGTATCTGGGTAACTGAAGTCCAAATTTATTTCAGAAAATTGAATAATCAGGATTGCTAGCTGCGGGAAGTTTATATACTACATTAAAGAGGATAGATTTGGTTTTGTACACATCTCCTCTCACCCCCAAACTTTATGTGTTTCCAATATTCCTCAGACAATGAGGACTACACATTCCATTTTAGCAGGAGTCATATTTGAGTTCAGAGTTTGCCAGCAAATATTTTCTACACTTCATGATCTTATCTTGTTTATTACACATTTGAGAAGATGAAAAGGATCAAATACATGAGTTTTTTCAGACAATTAGTATCTTTATTTTAAAAAGCACAATCCTAGTTTTAAATTGATAATATTTGGCAAGATACTTGATTATAAATATATATATATTTAACTCAAGTAGTTTATAGATGTTTTCACATCATTTGAATGATCAAGCTTCATTATGAACATCAATTATTGTACAGTTCCTGATAATACAGTGATTACCCTAGGGGCTACTAAAGTGCATGGGGCCATCAGATGACCCCAGCAGGTACACATTGGTATTCTGGGGGCAGTGGTGGTATAAATGGTATGTCACCTATGGGGTCCTATCATGAATAGTGTGATAATTTTTGGTAGCCTCTCATGCACCTGAGAACATACTGCTTTGGGCTTTAAACCAAATAAGCAAATATGTTATAACTGTGGGAAGAATGAGAGCGATAAGAATCTGAGAGAGGCTTGTTGGACTTTAGTGCATGGAATTTTACTGCTCAAAGATCTCTGCTATTTACTCTAGCAATAACTAGCTTCCAGGAGGAATTTTCTCTAGGGTTTAAAACCATGTATTAGTTTCCTAATTGGAATTTTGGATCAGTTTGTTTATATTCTTCTAAATAAAAACTTGAGTCATTCTTGGAACTAGACAAGTTATAAATTACGAATGATTGGGTAAATAATTAAGTAAACAGAATTTAGATATATGCAGTAGATTCTCTTACAATTCACTCTATTTCTAGGAGACAGCATAGTATGCTTGTTAAGGAGAACAAGCTTCGGAGCCAAAGCAACTTAGATTTGAATCCAAGTTCACCACTTTTTAGCTCTACGACTTGAGTAATTCCTTTAACTCCTATTTTCTTCACCTATAAAATGCATATGATAATAATACCTACCTCTTATTTTTTGTGAATGTTAAATGTGATAATGCATGTAAAACCCTTAGTACAGGGCCTGGCACATAGCAAATGATCAATAAATATTAAATTGTATTTTAAGGCACACCTTCCTCTTTATCTTCCAAATGTCTCTAATCTTTTTTGTCAGTCAGGATTGGCTGACTGCTATAATGAACACCATTTAAATTTCAGGGGCTTAGCATAACAGAAGTTTATTTCTAACCTTTCTAAAGTCCAGTCAATAGTGAGTAGGGTATAAGCTCTGTGTTCCACACAATCATTCAGCGACCCAGGCTCCTCCCAGCATGGTTCTCCATGACTGCCTTGGGCAGGAAGCCACAAATGATGGCCCATGGGCCAAATTGGCCTGTTCCAGTTTTTTTTTTTTTTTTTTTTTTTACAGACCATGAGCCAAAAATGGTTTTTATCTGTTTAAATGGCTGTGTTTTTAAATGGTTATAAAATAACACATAATATCCTTGATTTTGCTTCTTAGTCTACAAAGCCTAAAATATTTACCATCTTGCCCTTAAGAAAAAGTTTGCCGAGTCCTTTCCTAGGGCCCTACAGCAGAATTGTCTGCTAGGTTCTTGGCTTTGGGCCGTCAAATGAAGGAGGGGAAGAAGTGGAGGATCACATGGGAGATTTTTGTAGGTTCATTCTGGAAATGGCATGCATTATTCTCACCACATTGCTTTGGCCAGAAAGCAGCCAAGTGGCTATACCTAACTCCTAGGAAGGCAAGGAGATGTGATCTAGTGTATGCTCAGTAGAAAACATAGTGGATTTTAGTGATGATGAGGCAGTACTACCATACCATTATAAAAATAAACAGAAACTTAGCAATTCTTCCAATCAACACCCTACTGCATACCTAAAATTTATACTTTCCTTGTATCCGTATTTTGCCTTAACCAACCACTGTCTCCTTTTTAACTATAGATGACTTAAATTTATTTATGCATTAGTAATTTATAAGTGTTTCACTCATTAATTCAATACGTATTTATTGAGAAACTATTATGCACTCTATTACGCTTTTATCTAATTTTTTTCAGGCCATCCAATATAAGGATGCCAATTTACTCTTGATTTCAAAGTGTCTGTATCTGCTTACCTCTCTCTCTCTCTGCTTCTTTCCACTATCTTAGAGAATAAAGAATCTCCCCCATTTTCTTAGGCTTGTGCATTTAATCACATGCCCTTTTATCTCTGTTAGACCTAGTCATATCAATTATTCATTTTCTTTTCATGTTCCACTCTGAATGACTCTACCTAAAATTATGACTTAGTAGCCTCCATTCTAGAAAACCAAACTCTTCTCCTGATCCTACTTCCCCTTACAAAAAAAACCTTTCTTTTTCCTTTCTGACCTTTTTTTTTTTTTCAGAAAAGCTGCTATGTGTATCTTACCACAAATTAATATTTTAATCTCCAGTAATCTAATTACTCCCCTACCCTCCTGAACATGGTTCTTTTTAAATTTTATTTTATTTTATTTTAAGTTCCGGGGTATATGTGCAGGACATGCAGGTTTGTTACATAGGTAAATGTGTGCCATGGTGGTTTGCTGCACCTATCAACCTATCAGTTATGTATTAAGCCTAGCATGCATTAGCTATTTTTCCTGATGCTCTCCCTCCCACTGAACCCCCTTCCTCAACAGGCCCCAGTGTGTGTTGTTCCCTGTGTCCATGTGTTCTCATTCTCGTTGTTCAGTTCCCACTTATAAGTGAGAACATATGGTGTTTGGTTTTCTGTTCCTGTGTTAGTTTGCTGATGATAATGGCTTCCAGCTCCATTCATGTCCCTGCAAGTACATTATTTCATTCCTTTTTATGGCTGCATAATATTCCTGTAATATGCCTATGCCCTGAATGTTATTGCTTCAATTTTCTTCTAGGGTTTTCTTAATCCAGTCTATCATTATGGACATGTGAGTTGATTCCATGTCTTTGCTATTGTGAATAGTACTGCAATGAGCATACTTGTGCATGTGTCTTTATAATAGAATGATTTGTATTCCTTTGGGTATATATATAGTAATGGGATTGCTGGGTCAAATGGTATTTCTGCTTCTAGATCTTTGAGGAATTATCACATTGTCTTTCACAATGGTTGAAATAATTTACATTCCCACCAACAGTGTAAAAGCATTTCTATCTCTCCACAGCTTCACCAGCATCTGTTGTTTCTTGACTTTTTAATAAGCACCATCTGACTAGAGTGACATAGTATATCATTGTGGTTTTGATTTGCATTTCTCTAATGGTCAGTGATGCTGAGGTTTTTTAAATATGTTTTTTGGCCACATAATTGTCTTCTTTTGAGAAATGTCTGTTCATGTCCTTTGACTACTTTTTAATGGGGTTGTTCATATTTTTTTTTGTAAGTTTGTTTAAATTCCTTGTAGACCTTTGTCAGATGGATAGATTGGAAAAATTTTCTCTCATTCTGTAGGTTGTCTGTTTGCTCTGATGATAGTTTCCTTTGCTGTGCAGAAGCTCTTTAGTTTAATTAGATCCCATTTGTCAAATTTTGCTTTCATTGCAATTGCTTTTGACATTTTTGTCATGAAATCTTTGCATATGTCTATGCCCTGAATGGTATTGCCTAGATTTTCTTCTAAGGTTTTTATGGTTTCGGGTTTTACATTGAAGTCTTTAACCCATCTTGAGTTAGTTTTTGTATAAGGTGTAAGGGAGGGGTCCAGTTTCCATTTTCTGCATATGGCTAGAACATGGTTGTTTAAAAAATTTTTTTCTTGATTTCTTATTAAAAAAAAAAAACAGGATACATGTGCAGAACGTGCAGGTTTGTTACATAGGTGTATGTGTGCCATGGTGGTTTGCTGCACCTATTGACCTGTCCTGTAAGTTCCCTCCCCTCGTACCTCACCCCCCAACAGGCCCTGGCGTGTGTTGTCCCCCTCTCTGTGTCCATGTATTCTCATTGTTCAACTCCCACTTATGAGTGAAAACGTGGTGTTTGGTTTTCTGTTCCTTTCTCAGTTTGCCTAGGATGATGGCTTCCAGCTTCATCCATGTCCCTGCAAAGGACATGACCTCATTCCTTGGTATGGCTGCATAGTATTCCAGAACATGGTTTTTCTTTAACAGCAATCCTTGACTTAATAATTACTAAAGGAAGTTACTTTTTCTTATTGTATATTCCTTCTGATCTCTACCTTCAAATTTTTAAAATTAATATAATAAAATAGACCAAATAAATTCTAAGTATCTTTATAATATATCCCAATTTCTGGTGGTATAAGTGTTCAACTTTGTTCATCTTTAAGATTATTTTGGCTATTCTTGAATCTCCATATAGATTTTAAAATTAGCTTGTCAATTTACACACACATAGACACACACACATACACACAAACTGCTTAAGATTATTTTAATTGAGATTGTACTAAATATGCAGATCAGTTTATAAAAAATACACATCTTTACAATACTAAATTTTCTAATCTATGAATATGGTATATCTTTTTTTTTTTTTTTTTTTGAGATGGAGCCTTGCTCTGTCGCACAGGCTGGAGTGCAGTGGCACAATCTCGGCTCACTGCAACCTCTGCCTCCCGGGTTCAAGTGATCGATTCTCCAGCCTCAGCCTCCCGAATAGCTGGGACTATCTTTTTCTTTATGTAAATTTTCTGTCATTGATCTTGGCAATATAGACTTATTCCTAGGTAATTGCTGCTTTCACAGTTATTTTGTAAATCTTTGTTTTCTAATTTTTGTTGTTGATATAAAGAAATTAAACGTATTTTTATATATTCATTTTATATCCAATAGACTTGATAAATTAATATTTAATTCTAATCTTTTATCTGAGATTCTTTTTTTTTTTTTTTTTTTTGAGATGGAGTCTCACTCTGTTGCCCAGGCTGGAGTGCAGTGGCATGATCTCGGCTCACTGCAAGCTCCGCCTCCCATGTTCACGCCATTCTGCTGCCTCAGCCTCCGAGTAGCTGAGACTACAGGCACCCGCCACCACACCTGGCTGTTTTTTATATTTTTCGTAGAGATGGGGTTTCACCGTGTTAACCGGGATGGTCTCAATCTCCTGACCTCATGATCTGCCCGCCTCGGCCTCCCAAAGTGCTGGGATTACAGGCGTGAGCCACCGTGCCTGGTCTATCTGAGATTCTTTTAGATTTTCTATACACGTGATCATAATGTCTCTGAAAAACAAGAGTTTTCTTTCTTTCTTTTTTTCTTTCTTTCTTTGTCTTTTTTCTTGTCTTATTGTACTAATGAAGGCATTCAACACAATGTTGAAATGGTGATGGTAAGCTCTTTGAAGTTTTTTTAAATCATGAATGGTGTTGAATTTTGTTAAGTAACATTTCTGCATCTATTGTGATAATTATAATATTTTCTCCCTTTTTTCTATTACTATTGGGAAACAAATTGGTTGATTTATATATATAAGTCAACTTTGTTTCCCAGGATTAAACATAACTTGGATATAAAAATCTTATTTTTATACAATATTTAATAGCATTTTATTTGGAACTTTTGTATCTAAATTTATAATTGACTGATATGTTTCTTTTCTTGCAATATCTTTGCCAGGTTATAGTATCAATATTATACTGGGAATATAAAAAATTGGGACGTGGTCACTCTTTTTCTATTTTCCTGAAGTTTATGTAACATTAGTATTATTTCTTTTTTTAATTAATAAATTTTATTCTTAGAGTACTTTCATGTTCACAGCAAAATTGAGTGGAAAGTACAGACAGTGCTCATGTACCTCACATGCACAACCTTCCCCACTATTGAAATCACACCCTAGAGTGGTATCTTTGCTATAACTGATGAACCTACATTGACACATCTTTATTGCCCAAAGTCTACAGTTCACTTTTTGATGTTGTACATTCTATAGGCTTTGACAAATGTATAATGACATGTATCTGCCATTGTAGTATCATACAGAATAGTTTCACTGTCTTAAAAACCTCTGTGCTTTGTCTATTCATTCCTTTCTTCCTCTTAACCCCTGGCAACCACTATCTTTTAATTGTTTTTATAATTTTGCTAATGTTATATAGTTGAAATCATACAGGACATAGCACTTTCAGACTGACTTCTTTCGCTTAATAATTTGCATTTAAGTTTCTTCCATTTTATTTGTGGCTTGATAGTTCATTTCTTGAGTGCTGAATAATATTCCATGGTTTGGATGTATCACAGTTTACTTAACTATTCACCCACTAAAGAAAATCTTGGTTGCTTCCAAGTTTTGGCAATTAGGAATAAAGCTAATAAAAACACCCTGTGTGCAGGTTTTTGTGTTAACATAAGTTTTCAATTCATGTGGGTAAATACCAGAGCATGAGTGTGGGATCATAGGATAAGAGTGTGCCTAATTTTGTAAGAAATTGACAGCCCTCTTCCTAAGTGGTTGTATCATTTTGCATTCCCATCAGCAATAAATGAGTTTCTGTTGCTCTATATCCTCACCAGTATTTGGTATTGAAAGTGTTTTTGAATTTTGGCCATTCTAATAGGTGTGTAATGGTATTTTATTTTTTAATTTGCAATTCCCTACAGACATATGACGTTGAACGTCTTTTCATATGCTTACTTGCCTTCTGTTTATCTTCTTTGGTGAGATGTCTGTTATGGTCTTTGGCCCATTTTAATATCTGATGGTTTGTTTCTTATTCTTGAGTTGTAAGAGTTCTTCATATATTTTGAATAACAATTCTTTACCAGATTTGTCTTTTGCAGCTATTTTTCTCCCATCCTGTGGCTTTTCCTCTTATTCTATTGACATTGTCTTCTGCAGACCTGAAGTTTTCACTTTTAGTAAAGTCCGGCATACCAATTATTTCTTTCATGGACCATACCTTTGGTGTTGTATCTAAAAAGTCATTGCCATACCCAAGGTTATCTATATTTTCTCCTCTATTATCTTCTAAGAGTTTTGTAACTTTGTGGTTTACATTTAGGTCTGTGATCCATTTTGAGTAAATTTTTGTGAAGGGTGTAAGGTCTGTGTCTAGGTTCATTTTTTCTTTGCATGTGGATGTCCAGTGATTACAGCATCATTTATTGAAAACATTGTCTTTAAAAAAAAGATATTAACAGTTTACACAGAGAATACAAGTGGATTAATATGTAAAAAAAATTAACTTCACTAGTAATTGAGTGTAATCTTAAAAAATAAGGTATGCTTTATACCTACCAAAATAGTAAACATTTCAAATATTTTTTGAGGATATACTGCAACAATTACTTGTAGAAGGGTAAATGTCTCTAACTTCTCTGGTCAGAAATTTGTCAATAAATACAGACTCTTAAACACTTCCAAAAAAGAAAAAAAAGAAAGAAAGAAAACACTGTCTTTGTTCCACTTCATTGCTTTTACTCCCTTGTCCAAGATCAGTGACTACACTTATATGAGACTCTATTTCTGTGCTTTCTATTCTTGTCTATCGATTTGTCTCTTGTTATGTGAATAACACACTATCTTAATTACTACAGGTATATAGTAAGTCTTGAAGTAGCATAGTGTGTCAGTCCTCTAGCTTTCTCTTCTCCTTTCAACATTGAGTTGGCTCTTCCAGGTCTTTTGCCACTTTACATAAATTTTGCCTCTTCATATAAACTTTAAAATTCATATAAACTTTAGTTTATCAATAGCCATCCAAATAACTTGCTGAGATTTTGATTGGGGTTGCATTGAAACTATACATCAAGTCAGAAAGAACTGGCATCTTGAAACTATTGACTCTTCCTATCCATAAACATGGACTATTTCACCATTTATTTAATTATTTGATACTTTTCATCAGAGTTTTGTAGTTTTCCTCATAGAAATCTTGTACATATTTTACTGGATTTATAACTAAGTATTTAATTTTGGGGGGTGCTAAGTAAATGATAATATGTGTTTAATTTTAAATTCCACTTATTAATTGCTAGTATTTAGGAAAGCAATTGAGTTTTATATATTAACCTTGTATGCTCCAACCTTGCTATGATTACTGATTATTTTCAGGAGGCTTTTTTTTGTTTGTTTCTTTGTTTTTGTTTTGAGATGGAGTCTCGCTCTGTCGCCTAGGCTGGAGTGCAGTGACGTGATCTCGGCTCACCACAACCTCCGCCTCCAGGGCTCAAGTTATTCTCCTGCCTCAGCCTCCCTACTAGCTGGGATTACAGGCTTCCACCACCACATCCAGCTAATTTTTGTATTTTTAGTAGAGACGGGATTTTGCCATATTGGCCAGGCTGGTCACGAACTCCTGACCTCAAGTAATCTGCCCGCCTTGGCCTCCCAAAGTGGTGGGATTACAGGCATGAGCCACTGCACCTAGCCTCAGGAGGTTTTCTTTTTTTTTTGTCAATTCTTTTGGATGATGGATAGAGAATCACGTCATCTGCAAACAAAGACAGTCTTATTTATTCCTTCCCGGTCTGTATGCCTTTTATTTTTTCTTCTTGCCTTCTTGCATTAGCTAGGACTTGTAGTATAATGTTGAAAACACATAGTAAGAGAGGCTCTGATAAAATATTTTCTCTTGAGGGTGGGCCTTATTGAGAACAGAATGCTCTGGCGTATTTCAAAATGGTTACTTTTCTCGTCCTTCTTCTAGAAGCACAAGGGGATTTTTCTCCAATATTCACTGTAATGACCTGTAGAGCTCCGGGAGTTAAAACTCAGAAAATCCTGGGTTCCCCTGAAGTTTTAAGCTCTTGTCCACACTGAGCCTCCAGCAATTTGTCAATTACAGTTTTGGTTGTTTTTGTTTTTGTTCTTCTGCCCTAGAACTGGTTCCCATGGAGGTTTCTGCTCCAGGAAGTTATAATTCTTTGTTTCCACCTGTCTGTCTCTCCAAACTGAGGGACAATGGTTTGCCCTGTGACTTTATATCTCTGATGAATCTAGGAAAAGTTTTTGATTTTTCACTTTGTTCATCATTTTACTTGTTAGGATGAAGTGGAAACTTTAAATCTTCTTACATGCCAGACTAGAAACCAGAAGTCTGTATTATTTTAAGGTTTTGGAAGAACTCCCACTGAAGTCATATGGGCCTGGAGATTTCTTTATGACAAAGGTTTTAAATTACAGATTCATTTCTTAATTGTTGTAAGATTATTCTGGCTTTCTATTTTTTCTTGTGTCAGTTTTTGTAAGTTATATTTTTCTAAAAATTTGTCTATTTCATCTAAATTTTTAAATCACAATGATCATAAATTGACAATAAAGTCCTCATACTTGTACTATGTGTAGGACCCTCGGTGATATCTCCTGTTTTCTTTCTTGATATTGGCAATTTATTTTTTTCTCTCGTTTTTTCTTCATCAGTCTTACTAGGAACTTATCAATATTGTTAGACTTCTCTAAGAACAAACTTTTGACTATGGCCAATGATCTGTTTTGAACCCTTCACTATATCATTATTTCCTGACTTTATAATTTCTTTCCTTCCACTTCCTTTAATTTAATTTGCCGTTCTTTTGCTATCTTTTTGAGAGGCTATTTAGATGTTGGTTTTTAGCCTTTCTTTTTCCAATTATATGCATTTTAGAACTTTAAATTTATCTCTAGTATTGCTTTGGTTGTATCTCACAAATTTATATCTTTAAAATTATTAATTTGATAATACTTAAGAATTTTTAAAATAAGATGTCTTTTTTGAACTAAGGGTTACTTTGAATAATATTTCTTAATTCCTATATACATTTGAGAAACTTCTAATTATCTTTCTGCAATTTTTGCTAGCTTAATTTCACTATGACCTGAGAAGTATACCCTGAATTATTACAATCCTTTGACTTTTTAAAAAATGCATTTTATGAACCAACATATGGTCAATTTTGGCTAAGGTTCTATGTATGCTTATAAAAGATGTATTCTGATATTTTTCATATATCTATATCTCTATATATTTATAGATACCTCTATATAGCGCTATTATCTCTATGAATCCATATATCTATATCTCCAACTTATTAATCATGTTTTTTAAATCTTCTCTATACTTACTGATATTTTTGTCTGCTTATTCCATTCATTTCTGAGATAACATTGTTAAGTACCCCTCTATGATTGTGTCTTTGTCTATTTCTCCTTTTACTTTTGTCAGTTTTTGCTTCATACATTTTAAACTTATATTAGTGGTGCATATAATTTTATAATTATTATATCTTCCTGATGGGTTGACCATTTGGCATTTCAAAATATTCTTTTTTAAACTCCAGTATTCTTTTAGGTTTCAAGCCTACTTTATCTAATATTGTTATAGTTTCAGGTGCTTTCTTTTGGTTAGTGTTTACAAGACATATTATTTTTCATCCTTTTACTTTCAAACATTCTGTGTCTTTATTTAAGTTGTAGCTCTTATAAAGAACATAGAATCATGTTTATTTTATTCATCCAGTGTGATAATTTTCATTTTTAATTGAAATATTAACCTGTGTACTTTTAGTATAATTTAGGGCAACCTGGAGTTTGGAGGAGGAGAAAAATCAAAATGTCTTCATTTCATTTTCATTTTGGGATGATGTATTTACTGGGCATAGAATTATGGATCAGCAGTTATTTTCTTTCAATGTTTGCAATATGGCATCCATTGCTTTTGTTGAGAAGTTAGCTCTCAGTTTTATTATTGCTTCTTAAAATGGATTATGTCTTTATTCTCTGGCTTTTAATATTTTCTCTGATCTCTGGTTTTCATTAGTTTTAATATGGTGCGTGTGTGTGTGTGTGTGTGTTTGTGTATGTGTGTATGTTTATCCCTCAGTGGTTCCTGAAAGTGTGCTTTCAGTCTTGTCACCTTGTCCCTTTGAGTCCATCCTGTAGATTGAAAATCTAACATGTTATTACCTTTAAAATTTTTTACATGTATAGACGATAAATCCCAGGCTCCTTGTGCAAGTCTATAAAGCCTTCATGACCTAACTTTACCTATATTTTCACCCTTATTTCCTGAATCTAGGCTTCCCTGTAACCAAAAATGAAGTGCATCTTTCATACCTCTACATCTTTGCTTTTGCTGTACTCTGGAATATTCCTCCCTTATTCCTAACCACACACATATCTTCGTTCAGATAGCTCCTTAGCTCCTTCAAAATTTATTTTAGACATCAGCTTTTCCAGGAAACTTCTCTGTGGCCTCAGACTGGACTGCACATATAACACCTGCACAGACCTCCATTGTAACTCTTCCTGCTCTATACTTCAGTTGCCTTTTTAGGTAACAATCTCCCCACTGACTACACTAAATACCAAGCTACTCAGAATTATTCATAATTAGCTACTCATTAAATTATTCATTAATTAATGCCTGGTGCTTAATCCAATGCCTGTCACATTGCAAATAAATGTTTATAAATAAGTTAGATAAAATAAAAATAAGTAGGCCCCAATGAATATCTATTTTTCCCCATTTACTAAGTTCTTTCTGGGTGCCAGACACTAAGCTAACTGTTTGACACTTGTTACATCTTTTACCTTCTACAGCAACCCTATGAGATAGGTACTATAATTATTCCCATTTTACAGATGAGGAAATTGAGGTTCAGAAAGGTTATACAATTTGCTCAAGATTATATAGCTAGAAAATAGCAAAGCTAAGTTTCAAACTCAAGCCAGAACATAAAGGTTTACCCACAAAACTGTGCACTGATTAACCCCCCATTAAATGCTGATTTCTGACAGTAGCACCCTCTTCGCAGCCCTCACTACCCTCACTAACCATTCCCTAGATTTGAACACTGAACACTGTGTTATCACTAATACAAGGCTGTTTCTGGAATATGGAAGCCCTCAATAAATGCTTATCAAATTAAAAAAAAAAAAAATTTTTTACTATGCCTGAATTCAGCTGACTTATTTTTGAGCCATTCAATATCGCAGGGGCACTCTGAGATTAGAATGGGTTAGATAACAGAAAATTAAGAAATATAATTCAAATTCTCCTCAAGGTCTAGGTGTAAATTAGACTCTTGGAGACAGAACCTACACTATTTTAGGCCACTTGTGTAGGAAGTTTTACATGAATTATTTGACACTGCTGATTAAACATACTTATGCATATTCTACAAGAAAGAGCCAAGTGTGCTAAGCATAGTGCTCTTCCTTTGCTGAAAGGATAATATGGACAAAAGCCTCTCTGTGTAAGTCCACTGTGGCCCAAAAAAGTTAGAGTCTTCCCAAGGAGCCTGATTTGCAACAGGAGTGCCAAGTAGCGCCAAGAAGCTACTGAATCTCAAGGCAGCACTTCCTTCTTCCCAGCACAGTATTTTGTATTGTGGGCCATCTCTCAGGTTTTGTCCATAGTGAGTGGGAATTCTCGTCACTGGAGAACATGTACATGATATGCATGATGTGCATCTGTGATACAGCAGGGGTGCTTTGCTCTTGGGCAGCCTTTTGGAGGCAGCTTCATCCTGCATCCTGGAAACAACATTCCTTGACTTCAGTTTCAAAGAGGGGGAAAGGGATGAAAGTGGGAGTGGTGGCTGGATGACAGTCCCTGTCTTCATAGGGCACTCCTTCCATATTCAATTCCTTCCAGCTCCAGCCTCCTTTGAGTATTACTCCCCTCAACCAAAAAGGCAGGAAATGGATGGTACAAGTGGGAGTTTCTACCTCACTGGGTGTGAATGTGAATGTGTTTTATATACTGGGAGTTGCTATGAAAATGTAAAACATGATTATATTACATATTACACTCTTTTTTGAGGGGCAAATGTTGAGTTGCAAAGAAATCACCCATGGCTGCCTAGAACAATGCCTGTGACAAAATTAACCATGTAAGTTAGCCCTGACAGTTTAACAAGGGTTAAGAGAATTTGGAAATTTAGACTGAACCTAAAGGACATAAGAATAAAAATAGGTTTAGGAGATCCAGGGGAGTACATTTTGGTTTTCATTTGTTGGAGAGAGTTAACTCACTGTGATACCGACAATTTGCACAGAAGGCTATATTTTTCAAAGCTCTTTAACATATCACCTCTCATGTAATTTGATCCTCAGAGTAACCATATGAAGAGGATAGCAATATAACCCTTTTGTACAAGAGAGGAAATAGCTATCCAGGCATTTCTTCATGTCCATTACTTATTGTCCATTGGAAGACAGGGTGGGACTGGAAAATAAAACTTGCTCTTCTGGTTCCAAATCTTTAATCTTTCTACTACAATGTAGAATTCTCCAGTGTACTGGAATATAATGTTATTATTAAATCAGTTTTCTTCCTATGTCACACCTTAGACAAAAGCAGAAGGGTGGCAGTAACGTTTGTGTAGGCTTGAAGGGCTTTTGTCATTGACTCAGAGTTACAGTGCAGAGGGAGACATGTAGAGCAATCCCTGGCATATATTTAATCAAGAAATTGTGATCGTAGGTGCATCCCAATGCTCCCCCTAATTCAGCCTTGCCGTTCTTCTCCTACAGTGGTGGAGCAGATTTTGTCAACAAGTGTGCTTTGGGCACTGTGCTGGGCACCATAGGGAATAGAGTTGTAGTTTATTGCAAGATCCTTGCTCCCAGCAGCCTGAAATCTAGACTAAATAAATTCACACACACAAAAATCTATAGTACCAGCTCTGTTTGAAATTCATTTAAGAGAAAAGAGACCAGTGAGGGCAAGACTGCAGGAAGCTGCAGGAAGAAGGCATCCTTTACAGCTAGTCAGACATAGATAAGGAACTAAATATACTGAAGGGTGAAGGCACATATTTCCAAGGGAAAACATGAGCCAAAGCTTAGAGGCAGGAACAACAAGGGTATGTGTGTGAGACAGTGAAGAAGCCATCTTGCCTGGGGCAGGAGGTTAAACCACAGTTACCTATTAGGAGGAGAAACTGACAGCCAGGTCCAACCAGTGGCAGAAGTGATGAGAGAGCTTTGATGATGCTGTGGCAGGGACTCCACCCCACCCCAGGTGTATCTGTACTGTTGACCAGAATGATCCTCAGAGGGATGTACTCAGCGTGGACGTAATTTTTTTCCAGGAGTGTGAGAAGGAGGAAGTGTAGGGAAGTCGGAGAGAGGAGAAGAAATGCACTGGGGTGGGGAGGTTGTAGGTTTCTACCAGCGCACATTGTCCCACAGGAAAAGGCTTTCCACGAGACACATCTCCTTCCTTGTCTTTGCAGGCTGATTCCTGCCAATGATCTTCCTTTGGGAGATTTCCCATTTTCTCTTCCCGTTCCTGCTTGGTACATACTTTTTCTTCTTATGGCAAATTTTGTATTTTTAGTTCAGGCAGTTGCTGTGGAAACCACTAGAGCTGAACATTTTGTTTCCCAAGAACAAATGCATGCTTAAATATTCAAGCAATTTTCTGTTGTTCAAAGGAACTCAAATTTCTAGTGTACTGTTCAGACCACATGAGAGAAATTGAAGTTTTTCTCCATTACTTTTAGGGGTTCCCACAGCAGTCACACTTTTCTAGGGTTGAGAGGAGGTCAGGTTTAATGTTAACATGGTAATCTCTTTCAAAAATAAGCATAAGGAATAATTTTATAATGTTTCCCTTCTTCCTCCAACTTTTTTTTAAGATCTTAACAATAAGTCATCTAGACAATGAAGATGGGAGTTCATTTCTTCCCTCTTTGGGAGGGGGAGATGCATTAAGAGGAACGCTTCTCCAGCCTTTCAATAAAGAGGTGCCGTCTCTTTCAAGTCTAACTTACCTCAAACAACATTGGCATTGAAAAATAGCTTTTTGCTCAATATTGCTCAACCTGTCCCTACTTTGGAGAAATTGTAGAAATTGCATTTGCTGCGTCTGAGTAGTCTTTTTTCCCCAAGAATATTTCATATAACATTATAGCCTATGAATTGCAAGCATGTCCCTACTTTGGTATCTGAGGTTCTGAAGCCTACCCCAGCCTCCAGATTTCTTTCAAGTACATTAGAGAATAAGAATGGATTTCCCACACATCTAGATAAAGAGTTCTTAACCTTGGGTTCACAAACTTGGATGGAAAAAAACCTACACCATTATTTTTGCTAACTTCTAACTCAGATTTATAATTTCTTTCACTTGTGAATGTAGGCAACAAATCAAAAGTCTAATGATGACTTTGTCACCACTAGAACTTATTACAGTTGCTGAAGAGGTATATCAAAATTTTGTGCTTGCTTCACACTCCATTGAAATTAGTCATCGGATATGCTGTGCAGTCCAATCTTGTTTCTTGAGTTAATAAATAATATATATGTAATGTATATATATTCTTATGGAAATTTGATTTATAGTATTTTGAGAGCTATATTGAAATATAATTGCTATTCTTTGTAATAAATTACATTTTATTTTATGCATTTAAAAATGTTATTTTCAGAAGAGGGTCTGCAGGTTTTCCAGACTGCCAAAGGGGTCCATGGCACACAAATATTTAACAGCTCTAGTGTTACCATCTCTACAACAAGCTGTCGCCATCTATTCACCATTACTTGCGACATTTGCTGCACTCTGTTTGTTACCTTTGAAAGCCACATGTAAAATTTATAATGTCAAACAATTCTGTGGGAAAAAGTGGTATCAGTTGTGGTAGAGTCAGGACTGAGAAACCATTCTGGATATTTTAAGCAGGAAGAGAGATGTAATGTAAGGAGTTATAGACTGGAGCTAAGGGCGCAAAGGTCAAGGAATACTACCACTGACATTCTGGAAATCAGAAAGTTTAAAGAACTTTAGGAAGCCTTCACTAACATTCTTAGCTGCTACAACACCAAGGGGTATGATTGGTGGCAGAAGGATACCTGGAAGCTTCTGGACAGTGTCACATCTACAGTGTATGCAAGTCTACACAATGCATACAACTGCCTATTGCTGCTGCAGAAAACTTAATGGTTTCTATTTTTTCTCTGTTCTCCAGTTCTTGCGTTGCTTCACATTGTTGAAACATAACTCGGGCTGGGATCCTGAGAAATGTGGATTTCAGGCTTCCAGCCTCTGGAACACAGAGGCAGCATAAGGTGGGAAGCAGAGAGCATGGAAAGAGGAGTGCTGAGCCAACAGCACACCCAGCACACAAGCCTGGTGCAGTGGTGGTGTCATGGAGAACATCAGGTTTGGATGTTGGGATATCTGAGTTCTAATAATCTTGCCTCCGTGCCTTTGGATAACTCACACTTGTCTTTTCTGAGACTCAACTTCTACATTTACAGAGGTTTAATTTTTAAACTAGACTACATTTTGACTCAAGTCCCTTTTAGCTCTGAATTCTGATGGTTCTGGGAATGTAGTTCCTTGGAATTCAGTCCCTTGAAATAAAATTTACTTTTCCATTCACAAGCACTGATGAATGAGTGGGTCTAGGAAAAGTAGAGCTTGTCAGGCAATGGGCTAAGGAATTTTGAAAGAATTATTTAGATTTCTTTTTCTCTGAAGAGAGGATACTTGTCCTTCCCAGTACCACATAATTATAGGCTGACATCTTTCTCTACACTGTTGCTTGGGCAACCTACGTAGAAAGCAGTAAGACTAATTCCACAAGCCACACAGGAGGGTTTGCTTGCTTTATCTGAGAGTCTCATCACTTACATGTATTTACCTGAAGTGTTTGAAGATAATTTCTTACTAATCTAGAGGCATCTCTGTGTGATATATTCAACCACTTTGAAGAATCTCCCTCTAATCTGGTTCATATTCACCTTCACCATTTCCTCCACTTACTCCATTTCCTCATCATCTTGCCAAGTGAGGAAAACAACAGACCAGGAATACAAATATTTCAAATACCTACAATAGGTCAAAGCAATATGGCTTGGATCAAGAGGCATTTTGTTGCTGTTCCATCACGGTCATATTAGCTCCCCAGAGGGACTCTGGCTCAAGCCTTCCAGGGAAAGTTCTCTTCTCTCCTGCAGGCAGGTGCATCCAGGAGGGCAGGAGCACTATGGTCAGAAGGCCGAGCTCCTTAACCAAAAAGCCTCGGGGTGACATGCTGTCACCCATCAAGTGAAAGCTTGAGGAAAGAGGCTTCGAATGGCCAACATTGATTCTCTGAGCTTATTCTCTTGAAAGTGAGAGGATTATGTGCAGCTGGGAGATCTAGTTTAGGAGGAATTTCCTTTCAATAAGGAAAGGACTTCATATTTGATTTTATATATTACAAGGGCAGGTCTTGGTTTACAGAACATATCAACAACTCTATTCCTGTCCTGAGAGTGGGGAGGCCTCTAGGCAGAGGTGGAGCAAAGTCAGAGGGCCAGGCTTCCTGGAATTCTTGGCTCTGTTGAGAGGCGATAAGCTGGTTGAATAGTCAAGTGGGGTGCAATTTTGAAGAGCTCTGTTTTACATTGCCTACTTTCTGCCCTGAAGTGACTAAGAGAAAATCAATTGAATTCACTTTTTAAAAGCAACTGTGGATCACATATATATAAAGACCCATGCTGAAGCTATTGCAGATTCAAAGGTGAAAAATACCTCATTTCTGTCTTCAAGATTTTATAAGCTGACTGGAATGAATTACACATCCAAATAAATTTGATACTACTCTGTGATGACTGCTAAAAACCATATTTTATGAGAGAAAGAACTATTTCTGTCTCTGTGAACCTGGGGAGTCATTTAAGAAAATATGAGAGTTGTATGGGCCTTGAAGGAAACAGAGGAGTTTAATAAATAAATGATGGGAAGATTAGCAAGGGAGAAGGAAACATTTCATGCAAAAGCCCAAATTTATACTGAGACCTAAAGTAGAAAGGTGAAGTACGTTATTTGAGAAATAAGGAGTGGCCATAAGTTCAGTGTTAATGAATCAATACTACATATTAAATAAGGTGTCTTTAAAGAGAAACACACATAAAACAAGCTTATGTATTCACTGGTTGACAAAAATGTTATGACCAGATGCTCACAGGAACTTAACCTTGTATTTCTTCTAGGATCAATGGGTCAGTATTTGCTAATTCATTGCCTGCAGTAACTTTGCAGAACACAACTACCATGAATAATGAGAATCAATTGTATTTGTCATCTCTGGGCTAGACAATAATACAAATAATAGGTACACTTAATTACTAAGTACTACTTGGCAGGCATTGTGGTAGTTGTAAGAGATACAGTGATGAAAGAGAGAGACACAGCCCCTTTTCTCAAGTTGATAGATCATAGTGAATTTAGATGCTAATGTGCTCATCGCAAAAGTGATGGATATGATGAAAAGGGAATTATGGCATGCTGTGGGAAGATAGGCAGGAGGACCTAATCTACAGGTAGGCACTATTATTCTCCTATGTATGGGGGACTTGGAGGCACACAGTTCCTAAGTAATTTGTCCCAGGTTCCCTCATCTCACTTTGCACAACTACCTTTGGGGGTGGAAAATGTTGGGAGGTTAGAAGGCAGAAGTGATGAGTAATCTCACTATAAAAGGAATCTTGATTTTATTGAGATTCACTTTAAATACTATGGTGCACAAATGCAAAGTGTCAGGAACTACTGCAAATGAAGACAGAAATGATGAACCTGCAGTGCTTCAATTTCAGTGGTTGTCAGTGAGATACAAGTCAGTTTTCTAAGCATTTCATTATTCACAACTTTTCAAGATAAATCTGCTACATAAGGCAAGGTAATTCTCATGCAAATAAATTCAAGTTTCTAAAATAGGGAATTTCATAGAGAAACCTTCTTTCCTTCTTTCTTTTTTCTCCCTTCTACAGCTCTGCTGCTTTTCTCTTGGGACCATGGTTTCTCAACTGAGCTGTATTCAATTTTATGATTAAGTTTGTATTGATATTTTCTGGTTCCTGAGAGTAAGAGAATCGAGGAAAGAAAAGCAAGTAGTACATGGTTTCCTCTTACTTTGCTCTCACTTTCTAGAGATTTAATTTGTTCCTGGTAATGGGTAACAATTCCCCAGGGACCTTGATGACACATGCACTACAAATGGAAAAGTCTCTAGGGAAGCCCCTGTTTTCTTTGCTTATGTGAATACAACAGCATCCCTCTGTCTTTGGGCTTAAAGGAAGAAGCGCTTGCCAGTGACAAGGTAAAGGCACCAGAGAAGGCAGGAAATGAAGAGTTCTCCTTAGGGGAGAAGGGCTGGGATGGGGGTTAAATGGGGGAGGCATTTGTTGGGTGGAGACGTTAATGAACAGCCTGACAAAGAAATCCCATTTCCAGATTAAAGATGACCACTTCAGGACCCTTCAAGAGGGCACAGATTCTATTCACCTTGTCTAGTGGCACATGTCCCAGTTCTGCTTTTTGTGTTTTGGAAACGTTCATTGTTTCAGTTGTGGTCGTGTAGAACCATCTATTGTATGTACGATGTTGTTCTACTTCCCTATACTCCTTCACAGTACAACAGTTCTTGAAGTGGGTGGAAATGATTACCCATAGGTTTCTGATGGGAAGCAAACCCTTGAGAGAGAAAATGTTTGTCCAGGGCTCTCCAGCCAGTGAGTAACATAGCTGTGATTTAAGGTAACCATTACAGGCAACAGAGCAAACAGAAAAATACAGACAAGAAAACGGTTTTCTCTGGAAGACTAACTTGCCAACTTAACATGTGCTGAGAGCTCAATCACTTGCTTTTAAAATCAGCTGACTTAAACAAATGTCTGAAATCTTATACTCTACCAATGTCTATTTAAACATGGCTGATTAAATCCAAAAGAAGGGCAGATCAAACAAAAATAATGTTTGGACTTCAACTGCCAGATCGAGCCATTTGATTAAAAATATGCCTATCCTTGAACAGAGATTCTATATAAAAATATAGCTGAGCTTAGCTTTCTTGTTTAAAATAGGACACTTGTAAAAATGGAACACATGTGGGAGATTCTTCACAAATGGCCGTTATTGTTCAAATTGGAAGAGGTGGATACATGTAGGGTTGCCAGATAAAATGCAGGATGCTTAGTTAAATTTGAATTTCAGATAAACAATGAATGATGTTTTAGTATAAGGATGTGCCAAATACTGCATGGGCCATGCTTATTCATTGCTTATCTGAAACCCTAATATGACTGAGTGTCCTGTATTTCTACTTGCTAAATCTGGCAAGTCTAGTCATGTGCTTTAAAATCAACATCTGGTTCTGGATATCAGAAGTGAAAATAGTATCATAAATGCAATGCCTTTCCAAAGCATTTTCTAGTCCCTATTGCAAAGTTGATACATCTTGAAAATGGATTATACCCTGAAAATGGAAATCCAATCAAAGGAACTTCCTCATGCTCCAAACATAGAAAATTTGGATAAACTATGCCAACAAAAGTTACATATGCTACTAAGCTCAACAAAAAAGGAACTCCATAGGTAGTAGAAATAAAGACATTCTCAAAGTCAAAAATGGTGATAGCCTAAAGCCACAGTGGCTCATGGGACAACAGGTCCTTGATATACTTTTTAATGTATGAATATTGGGTTTTTCATGCCCACAGAGGATGGGTTATGAGATCTAATGCCATTTGAGATAAGCAACTGTAATGGAGTCTCTTACATATTGCTGGAATTCTTGAAAGCAGATTCTATCCGTGGAAAAATGATTAAAAAAACTCTCCACATATTAATGACCCAAGGAACTAGTTATCCATAACACCCGTAAGAATTCAGAATCTTGAAATTACATAAGGAATGTGTGCAGAGTCTAAATATACCCCACCCATGAGGTGTAAGAACCCCAGATTTAGAAAGTAGCATAAAACTGGCCTAGCTTTGGTGAAACTCTGAGGCCCTGGCAGAGGCAAATATGAAAATACTGTGTAAGTGTACTTCCGTCAATTAGCACAACAGAATTCCCAGTGAAACCCACCTGCAGTAAAGATGAACTTTTAAAAGTTACTAGAGACAACACAAGAAAATTCTGAGGAAAACTAACAACAATGTGAAAAAGTAAATGACCACTTCAGTAAAAAAAAAAAACAAAAAGAAATGAGAAAATGAATGTATTTAAAATATTCATGTTAGAACATTATAAAAGGCATAGAAATCAGAAGACAAGAACAAAATAGTATAAGAAAAGAAAAAGCAGAAAAATGGCATTTCTAGAAATGAACAAATATGTAGTTCAATTGAGATAGCAAATTATGAGTTAAACTAAAGTACATGCAGCTAAAGACAGCTTAATTAGTAGAAGGTAGAGCTGAATAAAACATCTATAATGCAGGAGTGATCGAAATGGGGTGTTCTATAAAGAGATTAAAAGATATGAAAGTTAGAATAAGATCTAATATACATCTGCTAGAAAAAATGAGAAGACACAATATTCAAAAAGATACTGGCTTGGAATTTTTCAGAACTCCAGAAAGATATAAGTCCTCATATTAAAATTATGCAAGTAATCCCAATGAGAATTAATTTCATAGTGAAACTGCAGGACAACAAAAATCAGAAAAAATAAATTGTACAGGTTCCAAGAAAAAAAGACAGATTACCCACAAAAATAACTACTAAGACTAATAGCATACTTTAGCAACAACAGAAGCCAGAATGAAATGGAATATTTGCAAAATGTTCAGTTAAGTGTCATTGAAAGGTATGGTGAAATAAAATTATTTTTCTATAAAGGAAGATTGAGTTTATAAATCACAGATATTTACTGAGAAAACTACTAAAAGTAACGCTGATTGTATAAACAAAAAGTCTGTTTCGAGAAGCTTGAAAACAAGGTGAAACTAATGTAAAATAACATGAAAATGGAAGGGGATTGGATTTAAAGCATACCAAGTTTCCTCTATTGGTCAATAAGAGATCTTTATTAGAATTGGACTTTGTTAGGTATCCATGTTAAAGAATAGAAAGAAAACACATATATTCAAAAGAGCGGATGAAGAAAAGGAAAGAAAATTGATCTGTTATTTAAATACCTAAAAAGTAAGAGCAGAGAACATTTTAAAGTAAAAAAGTTTTAAAAGGATCTAGTAGGAAAAAAGAAAGCTGTTATTGCAATATTAATACCAGACAAATCTAGTTTTTAAGGCACAATAGCTGTAAAAGGGGTTATTTCTTAATGATTAAAACAACAGTTCAGGGCCGGGCATGGTGGCTCATGCCTATAACCCCAGAACTTTGGGAGGCCAGGGTGGGCGGATCACCTGAGGTCAGGAGTTCGAGACCAGCCTGCCCAACATAGCAAAACCCCATCTCTACTAAAAATACAAAAAATTAGCTGGGCTTGGTGGTGGGCCCCTGTAATCCCAGATACTCAGGAGGCTGAGGCAGGAGAATTGCTTGAACCCAGGAGGCAGAGGTTGCAGTGAGCTGAGATCACGCCACTGCACTCCAGCCTGGGTGACAAGAGTGAAACTCTGTCTCAAAAAAAATGAGAAAAACAAAAAAAAAATAAATAAATAAACAACAACAAAAAAAGGTACATCAGGAAAATATAATAATCATTACATACTACAAACAGAAACTGACAAACACAAAATCATAATGGGAGTTTTTTTTACCTCCCATCAAAAACTGATAGATGAAGCTAATAAAAGCTGATGAAGATATAAATATTTGAATATTTGTGTTTATAAGCTTGATTAAGTAGACATGCTTAGAACACTTTACCTGTCAATAGAGAATTTAACACATACTTTCATCTTATAAGCATTTTTCCAGAGGAAAGGAAGAAAGCGAAAACTCCCCAAGTCAATTCATAAAGCTATTCTAACTTTGACAGACAAACAAGACAAGAATAGTAGAAGAAAAGAGACCTGAGGAAAAACTCTTCATTTATAAACATAAATGCAAATTTTATAAAATATAAGGAAACTGAACCTGTCCATTTATTATTTTTAAAAAGTTTATCATGGTGAAGGAGGGTTTATTTTAGAAATGCAGGGATATATTAACATTAGGAAATCTATAAAGTAACTCATCACATTAACAGATTCAAGAAGAAAGTCAGTTAAGCAACTCAATAGATCTGGACAACACATTTGATAAAAATTCAACATTCCTTGTGGTTTAAAACAACGCTTAACAAACTAAAACAAGTTTCGTAGATTAAGAGAATCTAACGAATGTGTACAGTGAATACTATACTTACAGCCTTAGAATCTATTCTTTTAAAGTCAGAAATACAGCAGAGATGCCCATTATTATTTCTAACCATCATTGTTCTGAAGGTCTTAGGCAATACAAAGAGACAAGGAAATGAAACGGTAAGAATAAGGATCAGATTGGGAGAAACAAAACTTTCTATCTACAGACAAGCTATTGCAAGTTATAAGAGAAGGAAGCAGTGTTCAGGGTGTGGGTTTCATTCTGTAGGAGTATAATGACTTAAACACACACCTACTCCAGCCATTCCTGCTTCAGACCTGGGTTTAGTTTGGTTACTCTCTGCAGTCTGTCATTTTTTTGTGATAGATTCTTTCTTTGGTCATATTCCCTACATTGACCACTGGATTATATCTTTCCATAAAACATTTTCTCCCTCTTCTTTTACTTACAGATCTATAGTATAATTGCAGCATAGGCTATCAGAGATATTTTGGTGTTTCTTTTTTTTTAATTTAACTTGTATTTTAAGCTCAGGAGTGCATGTGCAGGTTTGTTACACAGGCAAACTTGTGTCATGCACATTTGTTGTACAGCTTATTTCATCACCCAGGTATTAAGCACAGTACCCATTAGTTATTTTTCCAGATCCTCTCCCTTCTCCCACCCTCCATCCTCCAATAGGCCCCAGTGTGTGTCATTCCCCTCTATGTGTCCATGTGTTCTCATCGTTTAACTTATGAGAACATGTGGTGTTTGGTTTTCTGTTCCTGCATTCATTTGCTAATGATAATGACCTCCAGCTCCATCCATGCTATGGAGAGAACATAATCTCATTCTTTTTTTATGACTGCATAGTATTCCATAGGGTATACATACTACATTTTCTTTATCCAATCTACCACTGATGAGCATTTAGGTTGATTCCATGTACATGTGTCTTTATGATAGAATGATTTATATTCCTTGAGTATGTACCCAGTAATGGGATTGCTGGGTGAAATGATAGTTCTGTTTTTAGGTCTTTGATGAATCATAACACTATTTTCCACAATGGTTGAACTAATTTACATTCCCACCAAAAGTGTATTAGCATTCCTTTTTCTCTGCAACCTCGCCAGCATGGTTTTTTTTTACTTTTTTAATAGCCATTATCAGAGAGATTTTGAAGCACCATCAAATACATAGCAGGATTCCATGTTCCAGCTAATCCACACTTTCAGTCAACACTGATGAAGGATTTTATATCCCTATATTCATTAATAAAAATTAATGTTACCAAACTTAATAAGAAGTTGAATATTTTGATGCTTCCCTTTCAGTAACTGAGGATAGAGGCATTTACAATACTATTTATCCTATTGTGGAGCTTCAGTCAAAGGACCCAGAGAGTGAAATTTATTTGCTCTGATAATTTCACTGATGAAATGACTGTCACAGCTGGAATAATATGCAGAGAAGAGGACAGCAAGGAAAAAGTAAATAGACATTAAAGAACACTGGGACTCTATCATTGCAGGTTGAGGAGGCTCATATAGTGGGAATAGTTCTTTCCTCCTTTTAAGAGTGATTTTATCTTTTTCCTCCTAGATTGCCTTTCCTTGGTGGCTGCGGGAATCTGTGCCTTTGCACAGTAGCCTCCAGAAGCTTGTAAGCAAATAAGATATCTGACATTTACAAAATGTCTTACAGTTTACAGTGCAGTTTCACATACATTATCTCCTTAGATGCGCACAACATCCCTGAGCCTGCCATGTGGTGTCATTCCCACTTGATAAGGAAGGATACTGACTTTTCAGAAAGGGTAAGTGACTATTCAAAGTCATGCAGCTCATTTAATGGCAGGGTCCAGATTCAAGCCAGTAGGTTGTCAATGTTTTTTCAGCAATGCGTTGAAACTCAGTGACTGATACAATGAGTGAGTGGCAGTAGATAAGATATCAGAAGGCATCTATCTGTAGGTAACAGCTTTGCTGGGATCCCAGGTCTCTGCCGACAGAGGGCACAGAAAATGTCTTTGGAGACTATTGCACGTATCCTTAGGGCTCCAAAAGTTTCACCCACTGCGGATGGCTCTAACCAGGTCTCTTGAATTCTAGTCTTGACTTGTCCACTGTGTTTGGAATCTTGGGCAACTTATGAAGTTTCTCTGGTTTTACTTTTTCTTTTCATTAAATACAGTTACTGATAATTACCCTAATAACATCAGGATTGTTGTAAGAATAAAGCAAATAATAAACATCATCTCAGAAGGCTTAAAGTGCAATATAAAAGCTAGAAATGTGTTGTTATTCTTGTCAATAATAATGTAATAAATAGTACAGTAAGACTTTGGTTTCAGTTAACATTTGACAGATGTCCACGGACCCCACGCCAGGTAAATACTGCAGTACCTTCCTAGAATTGTGTGCATTTATTTTTCCAATTTGAAAAAATACCAAGACATATCAATATAAAAATTATCCACATTTCTAATATTGAAAATTAATACAAATTAAGAATATGACATCTCCTGCCCTCATCTCCCCTCCTCTCCCCTCCCCTCTTCTTCAACTTCCCTATTACCTCCCAATCCCACCCCCAGAGTTAATCACTGTTGACTGCTTCTTGTTTTCTTTGCTTTAGTTCCTGGATTTTTATGAAATGTGCTACACTGAGAAATAATATTGCTATGCAAATAATGGCCACATCTTACAATCACTCGGAGCCTTATAGTTTATGAAATACTTGTTTGAGTACTATCACCTTTGAGCCTCCTAAGAGTGCCTGAGAAGTGCTTATTATGGCCTTTGTATTGTAGTTCAGTCAGAGTAATACCATGGAATGAAAGCCATGAATCCTTCAGCAATCACAGTTTAGTGAGGGAGATGAAAAAATATATACAATATGTTTATATATTTTTTAAAATTTATATTAAAATACATTTTAATTACATAATATAAAATAAACTTTATATTTTAAAAAGTGTATATATTTATATATTTTAAATATATGCAAATCTATATATTTTTATTATAAAGTATATATATTTTAATGTATTTTAAATATATAAATGTATACTTTAAATATGTAAATAAAAATATATATCTGTTATATATATACATACATATACACACACACACACATACACACATATATATATATAAAATTAATTCTGTCTAGGGCCTGGTAGAAAAGAGAGGCCGGGAAATATTTTATATAAGAGATTACAGTAGAGCACAATTATGAATGATATTAAAATCTAGAGAGCAGTGATTACTCAAGGTCAGACCACTAGAAAGGACTCAAACTCATATCTTGTGGCTCCAAGTCCAAATTTCTTTCTCCCACACTTTATTGTACAGTTTATGGTTTGCTCATTCAAAGCAGGCATGTTTTATGTAATATTTAACCACCAGAGTCAAAGGAATTTCCCAGCTTCAAAGACATTTAGTACAGCTGACAGAGACAAGTGATTGCCTGAATGGATTCTAAAGTTCATAGAATTGCCAGTTACTGTGAGAATACCCTTGATGTGTCAGGATGTGTATGGTGCAAAATAGATGAAGTAAGGAAAGTTTCCTTTTGGAGCATTTCTCCTCAAACACTTCAGACTTCTTGGCCCTCTTGCTGTCTCAGGCTTCTGAGGCTCCATTGTGATAACACAACCAAGGCTATCTGGTCCTTAACATGGGCCTATCCCTAAATTATCCAACACTGACCAGCCAGTGTGTCATAATGATGCTTAACAGGCTGCAGTGGAATCTGGTGTGAGTACATCACCATGATGTGATCCATTACTAATCATGGTGTAAGGGTGGTTTATGTAGTGAATATTTAGTTCATTTAGGCATGAGATATATAGAAACTACAGTCCCTTGACTCAAAGATACGACTTTCTAAAGCTACAATTTGAGATGTGCTGCCTGAGGAGGGAAATATGATTTGTGTTGGGCAGTGGAGGATTAGAAACCACCAACTCTTTTTACATGTGATGCTGGATCTCACAACAGCAGAAGTTAACTGTGACCTTGCTTAGCTTATTTATTTGTTTTCCATGCTGGTGGTGACTGGCTACTTTGGTGGGGGAGGAAGAGTGAAGGTTTTTCTAAAACAAAGGACAACACATGGAGTGTTCAGCCGAGAGGGGCTCCCTCCCCTTGGCCTTGTGTCTTATCACCCCTGTGGCAGGAAGGAAGATGCCTGCTGGTATTGACAGCTCTGGCAGGGCCACCTCCGGTTTCCTGTTCTTTGGGCTGCCTCGGTGGCAGGGGGCAGGTAGCAGGGGGGAGCACTGGCTACCAGAGGAGGGGTAACTTAATGAAGGCAATAATGCTCCAGGAATTAGGGGAGAAAAAGCCAGGCTTAAAGATGTCCTATTTGTTTCAACCAAGAAACACTATTATTTGGACTATGAGAGCTCAAAGGCCCTTCCAATGCCAGCACTCAGTGACTTCATAACTATGAAGGAAAGGGGCAGAGTGGTATTGGGGAGTTTCTGTTAAGGGAGCCAAAAGTTTTGCCAGCCTTTGCCTGTCCCCATGACACCTCTTTTATTTCCTGTCATTCCCATTGCCATGGTAATTTGCATGGGTAGTCACTATGCCTATTGTGTTTATTGATTTATTGCAGCACTTAGCACTGTGTCTGACACATAATAGAAAATTAATAAATATTGCTGAATGACCTTTATGACTATCTATATCTATTTGAAGTAAAATCCCATTGAACTATTTCCTTCTGTATAGTCTATTCAGACTTAATACTTTGGTTAACAAATAAGCAAATTAAACTGCATAGGACAAAAGGCTAGAAGGAAATTATCAAAATATTCATAACTTTCTCTGGGAAATATAAATATGTTTATTTCTCTCTGTTCTATTTTGGTTTAACTTTCTTTTTCTACCTTTCTATAATTAAAAAAGTGTGTTAACTTTTGTAATGAAAAAAATCTTCAGCAAACTTCATTAAAAAATGTAAAATCTTTTTGGGGGAACTCTATTTTCTGAAGAAATAACAACTGCTGACTTCCTATAATGTTTGGGTGGGGTGCAGCCATGGGTGGGCTTTTGTGCACATATGTACACATCTACATATGTAATACCTGTACATTCCTCCAATGGAGATGTTGACTCCTTCTTTTAACGTTTAGTGTAACCAAATAAGAAAGACAAGCAATGTACTTGGTAAGCTCTTCCAGGACAGTAGCATTACACAATCCCTCCATGAACATCTGCAGAAGTGCTTTCCAGCTTCCCAGCTGATTAATTCTACAGCCTCATCTCTTTCTGGGCCCATCTCCTCACAGCCCCAGCATCCTCCACTGCTGCCATACTGAATTGCTTGTAGTTCCCTGAGGAAGCTAAGTCTTGCCCATCTCTGCTTTTGCACCTTTCCACCTAGGAAACACCTCTCCTTCAGAATGCAGCTCACCAAAGTGTCGCACACTCCATAAAGCCCTTTCTGGCTCTTTTCCCAGCTCTACTCTTCACCTTCATGGACAACTGATCCCCCATCCTCTGGGCATTCCTTGCACCCCATCGCAGGCCTGCAACCCTGGACCATGCTTATCTGTACAAGTTTGTTCCTCCACTACCCTTTGGCTCTCTGCAGGTGTGCAGCAGGTCTGAGTGCCAGAACCTAGCACAATTCTTTGCACCTAGGAGGACCTCGAGGGTTGTTTGATAAAGGAGCAAAACTGACCTCAGCCTGCCAGTCCCAGTGACAGGTTAATGGCAGGTGGTGACATAGTGGGAAGAAATGCATGGTGGGGGAAGACGTGTTTAAAATTGTAATGGAAGTCAGAAAAAAGGAGAATTTACTGCAGCCAACTTTTAGAGATGTAAACTGACTTGCCATTTGTTTTGGATCTCCCAATGCATTACTTTGTTGTTTTTGTCTAGAAATGTCATCTGAGATGATGCTGTTTGTATCTTGTCTATCACAAGTTCTACGGTTGGTGGTAAGAACACAGAAACTGGCTTCTATGCTGCTATGGTAATCATTGCCTGTAAAAAACAAAATGAAACAAATAACTTTTCTCCTTGAGGCCATAAAAAAATAAACAGCTTTGAGATATTTCCTAATTAAGGTGTAAATGTTCACCCCATATACTCCAAAACAACTGTGATAATTATAATAGCACATTCATTATATTCACAAATGTTTGCAAAGCACCCACCACGTGCCAGACACTGTAAGTGCTGGCATGGCTCTTGCCATGGGGACTGGGGACAATAGGTCCTTTCTACCATGGTGTGGTTGGGAATTTAGCTGCTTCTTCCCTTCCCCCAGTATCCATGGGGTACCATGCTCTGACCTCAGCCTGAAAAGTGAAAGGCGTTTAACCCCTACCTGAGCATGTGAAGGAGGGAAGCCTGTTCTCTTTTCTTACGGCTCCTTGATGAGAGATGCACCAACCACGGGGCTTCAGAGAATGAGGGAGACCATCATCACAGGGAGATGCAAAGGTAAGGAGAGAGAAAAGAGGCTTTCATGTGCTGACGATGGGGTGGAAGAGCAGTAAGACAGGAGACTTGAGAAATGGGAATTGCAGCAAGGAGCTATCAAGACAAGAAATGTGTAAAGAGAATGAACTAAAAGTCAGGAGAAAAAGATGGATAGATGGAAGCTGGGGAAGAAACAGCGTGGGAGAGCTAGAACTAGAGAAAGAGTGGTGAATGATGAAGCAATTGTGTTACTTCACTGTGTCCCGCTTGTGTGCTTCTCTTGGGGAACCTGGGGCCTCTCATTGTTTAGCGACTTCAGCCCATCTTGAGATCCTGGGTCAGCTGCCCAGGCTCATTTATTTATTTATAAAATGCAACCTATCAAACTTAGAATCTAATGAAGATTCTTCTCTTGGCATAATAGGGCCAATCTGGGCATAGGGCATGATCTGGTTCCTAACCCACTCTCCAACCTCATTGCCTCCTACTCACCCTTTTGCTCAATCCACACTGGGTTTCTTACTGTACATCAAACATTCTTATCCTGCATTTGGCCTTAACATGAGTTGTTCTTTAAGCCTATAACGCTCTTTGGGCAAATATTTACATATCTGTATTCCTCAGTTTATTCAGATCTCTGCTCAACTGTTACCTGCTCCTAAAAGCCTTTCCTGACAAACCGATTGAAAACAGCTTTCCTTATCAATCTTCATGCCCAAACTGATATTTTATATCATTAACTACTATCTAACTTCACACATGTATGCGTTGATTCATTCAATCATATATTTATCTTTGCAATTTAGAAGATAAGATCCATGTGTTGGGAGAGATTTCTCCATGAGTCTCACATTTCTGCCTTTTTTGTGAACAGAGACATGGACTTTGTTGCCGATGAACTCTTCTAGTCCATTTGTATAGTAAACACCCTGGAAAGTGGAGAGAGTGTCTCACTCCAGAGCAAAGACCAGGAAAGCTTAGTGACCAATTAGAAACGATTTAGATTCCCTAAACTCAGTGTTCTTCTCCTGTAATACAACCCACTGCGTGTTCCCCTGTCACCTGGTCCCACGGATCCCAATTCTCACAGGGTGATGCCAGTGCAAGAAGAGGCTGTTACTCTGCATCCACTGAAAATGTTGCAGGCTAACTTTTAGCTTGCAACTAGGGTAAAATGCTTTAAGAGTGGATACTCAGCTATTTAATTACATTTAATTACATCTTGGTAAAGGTCCTTCCCACACTGCTACCTATGCTCAGATTCCCTGTTCCTCTATTAGCCACTATTGGTGTCTAGAGGACAATAAATTGCAGCTGCCCTCAGTGAAGCATCCCAAGACCCAATCAGGACTCATAAGTCATAGCTTAGGGACATTCCCAACCAGTGGGGCTGATCTCAAATCTCCTATCTCCCCCAGATTTGCACCCAGGAAGTCAATTTAGATAATCCCCTGACTTTTCCCCAAGGCTTGCAGAGTTTGAATTTTATCTGTGGGAGTTATTTATAGAGAGTTTTCTTTGTGCACGAGCAAGACTGAAAATTTACAATGTTGTTTTGGTATCTCCCTGATCCTCAGCTGTCTTAAGAACATTTGATTCAAAGGGCAGTTTTGTAGCTAATGCTAGCCGATCAGTTGGTGGGACTGAATTGCTGTTTTGCCTGACTTAACCTAAGTATGGTTTTAAAGAGGTATAATTATTTCTTTGCATTGGTAATAGAGGCACATGCAACAAACATTATCCCCAAAGGTCTGTGTAATTGAGTTATTATAGATCAATTTGTATTTTCTCGTTCAATTACATTACAATTTTAGAGGTAATAGTACTTATTCTCAGTGCTTAATGGTTTACAAATGGAAGTGATTACTGCCTCAATTGTCATTTTCCAAATGCTTATAGAACATCTATAATGTCCAAAGAATAGTGTTAGGCTTGCAATAAAGCCGGCAAACAAGTGCACCCTAATCAGATTAGAGCATGATACGTGTCTTAAACATAAACAAAAGGTTAAGTATCAGTATAAGCAAAACGCCATGAAGGTTTCAGGAAATGGAGTGATGGGGAGTGAATAAGGTTCTTATAACATCAAACACACGGCTTGATTTAGATTAAGTTTTCAAGAAGTGTTTGTGTAATTGAATGCAGGAAAGAGAGCATATCTTTTGGGGAAGATCAACGATTTTATGGAATAAATGTTATTTCATATAGATCTTGAGAAATAGGCTAATGCAAAATCTCTGGGAAAGAGTCCAACATCTTAGTAAATGTATATGAAAGTGAGAAGATGGAATTCTCTGCCTTTAAACTCCTTTTACTAATGTTTCATGACTTTGTTCTCTCCTCTGCTTCTAATACTAAGTAGTATTAGTATTATATTAATTATTAATTACTACATATTATACTATATAATTATTAATATAATTACTACTAGTAATTGTATTATATTAGTAATAATCTAATTATATATTAATAATTACAGTAATAATATAATTACTCGTAGTAATAATGACTAATTAGTAAAGTTTCTTTATCATAACATATTAATCCTTGTTTTCTTTTCTAGTGCAAATAAATAATTTTGATGTTGACTAATGCATTTTTTTATATTTCCAAAGTAAGTTTAGAACCAGGACCACTCTAGACAAAATTGTAGTAAAGCAAGCGGAATTTGTCATTAGCGTTCCTTCCCCAGGCAACACATATTCTGAAACATTATACTCACACCAGTATAGGCCATTCTTGGTTCCCAGAGCTTAAAGAGTTCCCTGTCTGCTAATCCATAGCTAAGTTGCTTGATAAACAACTGGCAAAAAAATTTACATTGTAATGGCTTGCTTTTATCTGGTGCTACATATTTAAAGATGGCAGCATGGAGCCAATCTGAAACTCATAGTCTTAGAGCAATGATTAAAATAGTGGGGATTTTGTTCACTCTGACAAGCTGGTGGTTGAAATATACTACATGCTGCTACATTTATACTATCTGCTTTGGAATCATAGAATTTTAAAGCTACAAAAGACTTTGGCTATCAACTTTTAAAATAAAGGAAATTGAGGCCTAGAGAGATTAAAAAAACAAACAAGTAAGCAAGAAAATAAGCAAACACAGATTATCCAGTCATGATTCATGCTAGCAGCATCAAACTAGATGAAATGAAAATTCAGTGCTTTTAACATATAAGCTAGAGTTCTTAGCAATTTTAAGAGCCATTACTTATCATTGTTCTGAAATAATTTAATTTCTAATTAAGACCAGGTATCAAACTGATAGTTAATGGGTCTCATTATATGAAAAAATTTCTGAATATTATGATTCAATTATATATTACAGGTTTGTTTTTTCTGGTTACATCAAAGACAAAGCAATTTTCATTACAGAAAATTTAAAAGCTAGTAATTTCTAAGTGACTGCTCTAAGTTCATACGAAGTGTCAGTGGATCAGCAGGGATTGGGACTGAAATTATTGGCCTGCTCTTTAAAGTTTTTAAGTCCCAGAACTTCTTCAGTGGACACTCATTTCCCACAATATGCCCAGCTGTGTGTAAGTTTTAAATACACAAATGTATACTCAAGTATTTGTGAATGTATTTAGGCAACTGCTGTCTGAGATCCAAAGAAGAATAGTCTCTGATGTCAAGGAGTTTCCATCTGGCTGGGAATTCTCAGGGAGTATTTTCTATCTAGGAACAAGGAGGTTAGATGATGATATGGCTTTGTAAGCTTCCACAGGTGGTTTACACCTTGAAGTAAGTAAGAGTAACAGTAACATAAACCAGAGCAAAGTTTTTGACGAAAGGCCCTAGAAGCTCATAGATTTTGTCTGACATTTTCACTCCTTTCAAGCCACATATTAATGATGCTGACCTTTTTGTAATTTGATTCTGACAGTGACACAGCAGCAATAGTACTCAAAGGCTGACAGCCTGATGTGGGCAAGCCAGGGAAGTAATTACTGCTTAAATCAAAGAAGAACTGTTTGTGCCTCTGTAGCAGGAAAATCCCATGTTAAGCAGGAACACTTCCATCCTCTGAACCATATCGTATCCATCATCTTTCTGTGGGTTTACTTCCCAGGGCTCAGGAAAACTGGCTGCCTATTCGTGCCTCCAGACATAATAAGCATTTTTGTTGTTGTTGTTGTTGTTGTTGTTGTTTGTTTGTTTGTTTTAAGACAGGGTCTTGCTCTGTTGCCCAGGCTAGAGTTCAGTGGCATGATTACAGCTCACTGCAGCCTCGACCTCCTGGGTTCAGGTGATGTTCCCACCTCAGCCTCCTAGGTACCTGGGACTACAAGTATGCACCATCACACCTGGCTAATTTTTTTGTAATTTTGAATAGATTGGGTTTTGCTATGTTGCCCAGGCTGGTCTTGAATTCCTGGACTCAAGTGAACACAGACCCTGGATATGTCAGACTAAGATTTCAGTATCCAATAGATAAATTCACAATGAAATGAAGGGGCTTATGAAAATGTATTTTTGCCACATAACCTGCAGGCCGTAGTTTTGGATAAGAAGGAAAAGGGCAAGTTAAAGAATATTTTTAACTTAAAAAGTGTAAGCAAACTCAGTTTGCAAAAGGCTAATTGGATTTTCTGCCTAGCCATTCCTTATTTCCCCATTGCATTGCACTTTTCCTGGAAGAATTAGATCAGGCTGGGCAATTTCGCTTTTGGTTTGTAACCAGATTCATTTCGTATCCCTCTTGGGTTTTAGCAGAGTTAGCTTTTAAACTATAGGAGGGAAAAACCATGTTCTCACACTCAGAGCCAAGATTTCAAACTATTTTTCAAACACCGTTGACTTCTCTAATTATCAAATTCACTTCTTCAGCACTGTGCTTGGACCATTCTAAACTGTCTAGTTTCTCGTACCTACTGATGATATATCCAAAGGGCAGAGACTAAATGTGGACTTCTTGCTCCTACTTACTGAATTTCCTCATTCATGGGGAATAACTCACACTTAGTCCCCATGAGTATAGGGCCATCGTTAACCTACACAGCACCTTTGGAAAATGGTAAAATATCCCATCTTTGGCTAGATGTACAAATTACCTAGCAGAGGGTGATTTTGTGAGAAACAAAAGGGCCTCCTGCCTCTGAATAAATGCTGCCCTAATCTAGTGCTTTGGATTTGCATCATAAATACAGCAGAGGGAGTTAAGCTAATACTAGCTGCTATAACAAACTAGCTCAAAATGACCAGTGGATTAAAACAACAAAAGTTCACCTCTAGTTCACAACAGTTGCTTACCAACCTCCAATAGGCAGATGGGAGAAGGCAGAGAATGGAGAGGCCAATCTGCTTCTTGATCTCTTTGGCCTAGAAATAACACGCTTTACTTCTGCTGATAGTCCACTGACAAGAACCAGTCACATGGAGCTTTCTAGGTGACAGGGGATAGGGGTAGTTAGGAGGTATAGTTCATATCTAGGCAGTCACTTTTCAGATACAAGGGAATTTCTGTGCCTGATGATTTAATAACATTCATTTTGAGCAAGTCAGAGTGTTCTTGTGGAGCCCCATTTTCACCAGGACACCGCAGAGCTGCTAATGTTCAATTTAGGAGGCTGAGCTCCAAATGCTTTTCATATGCTAACGGCTTCAGGCTATAAATTCATGTGAGCATGGACTTGGGAGTCAGCCAGAATTATATTTAAAATCTCACAAATTGCTTAGCCACTCATGGTCTCAGTTCTCTCATCTATACAATACAAAATAGAGATAATAAGAATCCCAGTTCAACATAATGAATTGAATGGCTTGTTTGTCTCTGCTCCTTTCTGAAGTCCCAGTAAAATAAATATGAAATGTAACAATGTTATAATCTATAAACCCAATTGGACAGTGACAGCAAATAGAAATGTCAATACATTTCAGCTGATGGATGGTGGACTCATGAAAGAGAACTGATTTGATGTAATGAAGCAAATAAAACTTTACAATGTAGTGAGGGGGTGAAGAAAGCCAGCAACAAGCAAACTGATTTATACCACAGAACTCTATAAAGGCTCAGAAATTGGAGAAAGGAGGTACGTTTGAAGAAAAGAGTGTAAGACGGAACTGAAAACAAGATTAACTGCCACCATCCTGGGAGCTGGAGAGAGATGCAGTGCCACATGAAACATGGGCTTACAGAAAAGTCTGTGGATGGTATGGTAAAACCTTTATCTTTTTCTCCTGCTTGGTTCCCAGATTTTGAGAAGCCGGGATTATATGTGCTCTCTTCTGGAGAAACTTCTGGGCAAAAGAAAAGGCCTATACACATCATCATTGGGGGCATATTAGTTTCTTGCTGCTGCTGCAACAAATTCCCACAAACTTGGCAGCTTAGACCAACACAAATTATCTTACACTTATGCAGGTCAAACGTCCAAAATGGGCCTCATTAGACTAAAAGCAAGGTGTTGACATTCTAGGGGATCTGGAGAAGCATGTTTACTTGTCTTTTCCAGCTTCTAGAGGCTTCCCACATTCCTTGATTTGTGGCTCTCTTCTTCCATCTTCAAAGTCAACAACATCAGACAAAGTCTTTTCCATACTGCCATCTGTCTGATTCTCTCTTCTAATTGCCTCTTCCACTTTTAGGTACCCTTGTGATAATACTGGGCAGCCCAGATAATCCAGGAAAATCTCCCTATTTTAAGGTCAACTGATTAGCAACCTTAATTCCATCTACAACCTTAATTTCTTATTGCCATGTAACCTGATATAGTCACAGGTTCTGGAGATTAGGACATAGCTATCTTTGGGGGACATTTGATCTCATCTCACAAAAATGCATTTGTGTCCTAGTCTGATCACCTTGTGAGGCCCACTGGCTGCCAAGCTGTGTCCATGCAGAGAGAGCTCTCAACTGGCTTTTTAGAGCCTCTGCCTTATACATGAACTCACAGTCAAGGACCATCAGACATTAGGATATCTCTCAGAGGTAAGAGAAACACATACAAGCACACAAAAACACACATCCATGCACTGCACTACACCACACCCACCCACACTTATACTCAGATCCCTCTCACCTCTCACCCACAAGGCCCATAAGGGTGAGAGGAATGTGAGTATAAGTGTGGGTGGGTGTGGCTGTAGTGCAATGCATGGATAAAGGCTCACCCCCTGACCTTTTATAGGGTTCTGTGGTATAGATCAGTTTGCTTGTTGTCATGAACTAGTTTTTAGCTTAACAACCTCTGCTGTATTTATGATTATGGCATCCCTGACTGCAGATAGAGCAAGGATTTTCATCAAGCACATGGAGCAATTCCAGAATGAATAGGGCTTTCTGTATATTCTCCCTCTTTTCCCCTATGGTGAGAACAGAAGGAAGGCTAGAACAACTTATCAAAAAGCAGATGAATCTGGAGCTTATTGCCCTTGGCATCCAGGTCCTGTGGTCCCAGGCCAAGTAGAAGAAAAACTATGAAAGAAATGTTCTGGCCATGTGTGAAGAGATTAGAGTGTGAGGTAGAGTCAGAATACCCTGGTCTACCAGGCTGCAGACAAATGGGCCAGGTCAGAGAAAGCTGTTGGGTTGTCGGGCAACATGAGAGGCTGGGGACATGGCCACATATGCTACATGGTTTCACCCTGTGTCTCTCCCATTCTTCGCCTTCTCTTTTCCTTCCTTAATCCTGCTATTTCTTTCTTCTCTCTCTATAACCTTTCCGCCCTTTGGAAAAGGGGGGAAACCTTTGGATTTTGTCCAAATCTCATGTGGAATTATAATCCCCAGTGTGGGAGGTAGGGTCTGGTGGGAGGCAATTGGATTGTGGGGGCAGATTTCCCCCTTTGGTGCTGTTGTTGTGATGCAGTTCTCATGAGATCTGATTGTTTAAAAGCATGTGGCACCTTCCTCCCACTCCAGCCTAATGTCCCCTTTGCCTTCCACCATGGTTGTAAAGTTTCCTGAGGCCTCCCCAGAAGCTGAGCAGATGCCAGCATCATGCTTCCTGTACAGCCTGTGGAACGTGAGCCAATTAAACCTCTTTTCTTTATAAATTACTCAATCTCAGATATTTCTTTATAGCAGTGAGAGAATAGACTAATACACTTCTCCTCTTTTTTTCCCTTCAGTGTTCCTGCATGTCTTTCTGTCTCTCTACCTCTCCATATTATGACAATATCCTCTTAGTTTATACATAGATATGTACCAGAGACAATGTACTTTTCTCCTCATTTTCCTGAAAATCAGTTTGATAGATTATTGCCATTTCTGGCATATTATATCCAGTGCCTCCCCAAGATTTCTAGGAATATATGAAATAGGAAATATAAGAAATTGCTTTTCTCTCATAATAGCCTTTCATCAGGTATTCTCTGAGGAAGTGTGCTAATGGAAGAGGTAGAAGTTTTATTGTCTCTAATCAATAAACCTAATTAAAACATTCCAAGTGCTCCTCAGTTTTTCCCTTAGTTAGTGGAATCTCATGGTTACAGTCATTTTTGGAGTGATGATGGCATCAACGAATGCTAAATGCTGGGGGAGAGCTTGGGGTTAGCTCAGAACATTCTAGCCCTATTCTAGTGATTAGCCTCCTAACACCTGCCAAGAGGAAAGCTTTGAAGTTCTAGTTCCCAAGCTGAGCATTCACTAGAACCATCAGAAACATCCCAACAGGCAAGGGATAAAAGATTATCAGTTATGATTTCTCTCAAAAATGAAAGGAAGAAAATTGGATTATTCTCAAATATGTAATTCGATTTAGGTTTCTACATGATCATGTCCAAATTGATATAAAAGAAAAAAAAACTTGCTTCAAAACATCTTAAAACTCTCTAACATTAATTTCTTATATACTTAACTTGTTTCATAAGATATAACTAATGTTTAAATTTGTATTGAAATAATACATATACGTAGCCTAAAAATTAAAACAGTACTACGAGGGTTACAGTGAAAAACAGCAGCTCCACATTTCCCCAATTCTGATTTCTACTCCTATATGTAAACATTCTATTCTTTTAGCTGTTTCTTCTGTTATTTATCTTCATCTTGCTGGATGAATACTTATACTGCCATTTCTTGATTTTCCAATTTTAGACACTTGATTTCCTACAATATAAAATAGGGATTTAGACCTCTTGCTCCACGTCCCCTTTGCACACTTACAGATTTATTCCAAATATATTGACATCATAAATTTTGGTTATGTCAATATTCAGGACTCACGTTGTTATGTTTATGTTAATAGACATCACAGCTGCACCACTGGCACTGGTGTTATTGCATTATATTTCTCATCTAGCTTTTCTATTTCAATGAGATTAATCATTGCTTTTATGATGATTTACTTAGTTTTTGGTGTCCTTTCACTTCCAAATTCTCTACCAGATCTGTAAGATTCCTCTCATTATAGTCAGGTTTACCACAAACTCTATGCATTATTTTTATTTTTTCTTAAAGACATCCCCTCTGGAGGCTTCCATTCTCTTGCTCCTAGCTGCACTGCTTGTTCAATAGACTGTGAAACAACTGGTTATTTTGGGGCCTTCTCTTCATCATTATTCTAAAAATGCCTTTTTTCTATTTAACTCTTGCCTCTTGGATTCTAAATCCCTATCCTTCCTTATTTTTTGTATATTTCCCTTTTTAAAAACATGGAAAACATCCTTTAGCAACTTTCTAAGAAGGGCATAAGGGGGTTAAACATTTTAAGGCTGCCTATAAATGAAAATCTTTTTATATCCCCATAATTGAGTGGTCGTTTATATGGGCCTTGATGTAAGGGCTAGAATTTACATTTCACTCAGTATTTAAAAGGCGTTTCTCTATTATCTTCTGTAGTCTAGCTTTGTTGTTGATAAATTCAGTACCATTCCGATTTCAAGTCGTTTGTGACCTGGTTTTGGTTTGTTTTCCTATCTGAAGAAGCAATGAGAATGTCTTGACAGTGTTCTGAAATTCTCTAATGATATGCTTTGATGTGAGTCATTTTTCACTTATAATAAAGGGCCCTTAGTAGACCTTTCGGTTTCAGGCTTACGTCTTCAGTTTTGAAAGTTTTCTTATAACATTTCTTTGATAATCTTCACACTTCCACCGTGCCCCACCCCCCGACTTTCCTGGTCTTCAATTCCTGGATCTTCTGATGATTCTTTAATCTAATCTTATTTTAGAGATATTTCCTTAACTTTATCTTCCAACGCATGTATTGACTTTTTTGTAAATTTCTGCCATGTTTAATTCTCCAAGATATTTCTCTTCCTCTCAATATTTCTTTATTATGGCACTCTGAAATCTTGGCTACTTAAATAAATTAATTTTAGGTTTTCAAAGTTCATTTTCTGCCAGCCCGCAATGTCTCTACTTCTTTTTTTTTCTTTGTTTCTTTTTGAGACAGAGTTTCGCTCTGTCGCCCAGGCTGGAGTGCAGTGGCGGGATCTCGGCTCACTGCAAGCTCCGCCTCCTGGGTTCATGCCATTCTCCTGCCTCAGCCTCCCTAGTAGCTGGGATAACAGGCGCCCACCACTACACCTGGCTAATTTTTTGTATTTTCAGTAGAGACGGGATTTCACCGTGTTAGCCAGGATGGTCTCTATCTCCTGACCTCGTGATTCGCCCCCCTCGGCTTCCCCATTTCTTATGAGTTTCCCTTCCTTCCTTGCCCTTTTCTTTCTTTTTCTTCCTTTCTCTTCTTTCTTCCTTCCTTCTCTTTATTGTTGTAAGAATAATTAACATGAGATTTGCCCTCTTAATGACTTTTTAAAAGTCGATAATAAAGTATTATTATCTATAGGCACACTGTTGTACAGCAAATCACTACAACTTATTCATCTTGTATAACTGAAAGTTTATACCCCTTGAATATCAACTCTCCATTCCCACTCCCCTCAGCCCCTGGCAACCACCACTGCTTCTTTGAATTTGACTATTTTAGATACCTCAGATGAGTAGAATCATGAAGTATTTGTCTCTCTGTGACTGGCTTATTTCATTTAACATAATGTCCTCAGGTTCATCCATGTGGTCACTTATGACAGAATTTTTTTTTTTTTTAGAAGAAGTTTCCCTCTTGTTGCCCAGGCTGGAGTGCAATGGCGTGATCCCAGCTCACCGCAACCTCTGCCTCCCAGGTTCAAGCGATTCTCCTGCCTCAGCCTCCCGAGTAGCTAGGATTACATGTATGCACCACCATGCCCGGCTAATTTTGTATTTTTTTAGTAGAGACAGGATTTCTCCATGTTGATCAGGCTGGTCTCAAACTCCCAACCTCAGGTGATCAGCCCGCCTCAGCCCTGCAAAATACTGGGATTACAGGCGTAAGCCACCATGCCTGGCCAGAATTTTCCTTTTTTTATGACAATAATATTCACAGATATATGGATATGGTGCAAATATTTATCACATCTTCTTTATCCTTTTATCAAATGATGGACATTTAGCTTGTTTCCACAGCTCAGCTATTGTAAATAATGCTGCAAAGAACATGGGAGTGAAAATATCTCTTTGAGATTCTAATTTCAATTCTTTTGGATAAATAACCAGAAGTGGGATGCTGGATTATATAGTAGTCCTATATTTGATTTTAATTTTTGAATGCTTGGAGAAACTTTCATACTGCTTTCCATAGTGGCAGCAGCATTTTACATTTACACTAGCAGTACCTAAAGGTTCTAATTTCTCTACATCCTTGCCAACTCTTTCTTTTCTTTTTCTTTCTCTTTCTTTCTTTCTCTTTCTCTTTCTTTCCTTTCTCTTCTTTCTCTTTCTCTTTCTCTCTCTCTCTCCTCCCTCGCTCCCTTCTTTCCCTCCTTCCTTCCCCCTTCCTTCCTTCCTTTTTTCTTTCTTTCTTTCTTTGTCTCTCTCTCTCTTTCTTTCTTTTTCTTTTTGTAGTAGCCATCCTAACAAATGTGAGGTGGTTTCTCATTGTAGTTTTCATTTGTATCTCCCTGATGATTACTGATGTTAAGTGTCTATTCATACACTTGGCCATTTGTATATCTTCTGTGGAGAAATTCAAATCCTACTCAAGTCCTTTGCCCATTTTTAAATCACATTATTTGGTTTTTTGTTTTGTATTTCCTATTTAGCTATAGAAGTTCCTTATACATTTTATATATTGATCTCTTATCAAATATACGGTTTGCCAAAAATTTCTCCCATGAGTTATTTTTTCTTTCTATCTCTTATTTTTCTTCTCATTCTTGAAATGCTATTTGTCTGTCCACTCATGATTAAATTGGAGCCACATAATTAAATTCACCTTAAGTTGAATGGGGGTGTAAGTGTAACTGTCTGCACTCTGGGGATCGGGTTTGCAGTAGGTTGTACTGTTCAACTTGTGGGTTTTTACTTCATTTCTTTATGATTCAGTATAGAGCTTTGCCCTTGCCCTGAGGTAGGTGGGGTACCCCCAAATCCTGAGTTCCTCTACTCTAACCTCTCTGTAGAGGAAATCTCTATCATTTTCCAGAGTGGGAGAATGAGTAGATGAGGATGAGTAGATGAGTAGAGAATCTGCAATTCTAAGCTCCTTATACAAATTTATAATCACTCTTCTTTTTTTCAGCCTTCCAGACCATCCCCACCCTTTACATACCCCTCAAAAAAACAACCTATAATTTCTAAGTCTTTCTAAGAATCTGACCTGTGGCTTGACTTGGCTTCCCTTTTTCTTGGCTTTCCCCCTACATGCTTAGGGCTCAGCTTTCTATTTGGTCAGTTACTACTGGTGCTTTTGTTTTTCATTTTGCAAAATTTAGGCATTGCTTATTGACTATTGTTTCTCTTTATCTTCCTTTTTCCTTATACATTTATAAAATCCTTTACTATAACTTTAGTATGCTTCCAAAAGGAAGTGTTCAAGTGTTCAGCCCACCGCACTTAATACAGTCGTCTTATTTAAAGTTATGATGTAATAGAAATAAACGGAACTTGCAATGAGAGTATAAGATTGGATTGGATTGCATCTTAGCTTACATGACTGTGGTCAAGTAAATTAATCTGCTGAGGCATCTCATTTTTTGTCCTTAAACGCGGAAGCTTCATTACACCTGTATACCTGTGAAGTATAAAATCCCAAACACAGCAGGTTTCTGTAAGCCTTTGTGAGGATAGGTATTGGTAGTCCTACTCAACAGTGTGTCCAGTGCCCAGCCCAGTGACTGATGCATACTAAGTATCCATTGTTGTTATTAAATGTGAAATCACTTTGTGAAGTATAAAATACTGAACATTTATAAGGCATTAGCAATGGGTATTATGGAAAGGCAATACTGAAAAGACTTAATTGAGAGTTTACTATATGCTAGGCACTGTTCTAAATGTATTATAACATTCATGCTCTCATTTATTTCTTATGCAAACATTCTGAGATAAGAACCAGTGTTATTCCCATTTTATATATTAAAAAAACGAGGCACTAGTGGTTAAGTAACTTGCCAGGGGCCATGTAAAGAAGTAGCACTAGGCTATGATGCCTGGTAGACTGGCTTTAGCGGTCAGATTGGTATTTACTACATTGCAGGCTCCATGACAGGAGACCAAAATATTAGAAGGAAAATTCCAGAGACTTACTTTAGAGTTGGGTAAGACCAAAAATATAACTGGAAGATAATCAGCAAGCAGCGTATTAAAAAGTACAAAGTGTATCAATTATTTAAATAATCAGCATGGGAACAAAAACACAAAAGGAAATAGACAGTTAATCCAAAAAGGCTTCCTGGGATCAGTAAATTTTTAAGCCAAAAAAAAAAGCTTGTAGAAACTCCAACTAAGATTCAACTATAGTAATTTAGGGACATTTAAAATGTTAATAAAAATTATTCATACCCCACCCTGTCCCCACTTTTCATGCCTTAGTCAAACCAAGTTAAGGATGATAATGCAATAGTCTCCAAAAAGGTCCAGAATTCAGCCCTGCAATCTTTCTTTCCATGCATCCACCCATCCATCCATCCATCCATCCATCCATCCATCCATCCATCCATCCATTCATTCATCCATCCAATCATCTGTTTATTACCCTAGGCTCTCAGGCACAAAGTTGAATACATCATAGTCCCTTTCCATAGAGACTTTGTAGACTAACGGGAGAGGCAGACACCTAATTTATGCTATAGGTATAATAATATAAGATAGACGTCAGGAATTATAGAAGGAAGAAGAAGGGGCTCTTGAGAGTAAGGAACGGCTTCATTGAAGGAAGTGATGTCCAAATTAAGTATTAAAGAATGAACTTAGATTAGACAAGCAGAAGAGGGGAAAAGAGAAGGGAGTAGTAAAGAAATTATAGATCTGCATTGCTGAAGCAAAAAGTTTAATCCCTGAGAACTGGGGCTAGAGAAGTCAGCAAGTACCCATTAAGGAAGGGCATTTATGGCTGGTTGTGGAGCTCAAATGTCATGCAGTGTTGGAAGGAAGCCACTGAAGGCTTTTCATTAATGAAAGATACTCCCAAACCCCATACTGCCAGGCCTAGTACCTAACATCTCACCTTTGTATGACAGTGGGAGCTATCTTTCAGGCAGCCAAGAGTTGGACACCCTTTCTATAATGGCATTTTTCATTCAAATTACTAGTTCATGGGCCTTCAACTTGCCCAAGACAGACAAAGGCAGTTGACATCCTAAACCTACCCCTTTAACGTTGCTTCATGGAACTTCTTGTTTCAGCACAATGAATCAATGGACAATGAAGCATATCTCCAAGCTCACTGCAATACCTGCATGAATGCCATTGTTCTTACAAAAATAGCAGAACAATCCATCACATCTTATATTCCCTGTTGACCTCATGACTTCCTATTTATTTATGCAAATTTTAACAGTTGATTGAGTAACAAACATAAAAAACTAATTTGTTCTAAGGAACTGATACTTAATAATGTCTTACAATATTAACTTCACCAAAAAGTGTTTGCATATTTTCCAGGGTCTTCAATCCCCAACCCAAAGAAATCCTTAAGGTGAGAATATCAACAAATTGTCAGACCAATGGATAAGGTATCTGTGGTTAGACTTGCCATTACACATTCCTCCAGTCTTACTATCTGTGTAGACACTCCCATACTCTTTTTTCTTTTTCTTTCTTTTTTTTTTTTTGTCTTTTCTTTTTTTTGAGACAGGCTCTTGCTCTGTCACTCAGGCTGGAGTGTAGTGGTGCGATCATGGCTCACTGCAGCCTCCACCTCCTAGACTCAAGTGACCCTCCAACCTCAGCCTTCTGAGCAGCTGGGACCACAGCCATGCACAGCTATGCCTGGATAATTTTTTTTTTTTTTTTTTGTAGAGGTGGGATCCCACTATGTTGCTCAGGCTGGTCTTAAACTCCTGGCTTCAAGCGATCCTATCATCTCAGCCTCCCAAAGTGTTGCAATTACAGGGTTGAGCCACTGTCCCTGGCCTCATCTTATTTTCAGAGTCAGAGCAGCTGAATCTATTCCATTAGGATACCTGGACCATTTCTGTGTAGGCTCAGAGCAGGGATCTTCCATGGAGAAGATACTGACTTTCTGAAGAGGGCTGCTTTCAACCCAGATCCTGGCTCCACTAAATTGACTGTATCCATGAAAGTGTTTCCACAACCATGGATTGCCTCGCAAACATATGCTCCATTGAGATACCAGGATATGAGAAGATTATATTCATGGCTATGTTCATACTCTGATCTTCTGATGTGATCCTTCATTGCTCAAAGTGACCATGAATGATTTCAGAGGATGTGTGCTTGTCCTTGATGGAAGTGGGCCTGAAGTTCAGTTAGAAAGATAAGGTATCAAGTAAATCTGAAGAGGAGGAAAAATGAAAGGAGTTCAGGTCTCTGATGATTAAAGAGTTAGAGTTAGGAGAGTAAAAGTACTTCCTAGTTAATTGGTGCACACACTGACACCAATTTACAGAATAATTTTTGTCAATCTGCTAAATATTTCCATCTGAAGCTTCTTAATTTTTTAAATCTAAAAATTACTTGGCAGCCAAAGTGAATATATCCTAAGTCAGTGTGGTGAATATGATTTTCATTTCACATCAGATCTAAAAGAAGCAATTTAAAATAGATTTAAATAGCTTAAAATTACATTGAGATATTCTCTCCATATATGTATGTATGGCATGCCTATAGAAATTTTTTTCCTTCAACTTTTTTTTTTATTTCTCATTTTATTTTATATTTTTTATTATTATATCTTAGGTTTTAGGGCACATGTGCACAATGTGCAGGTTCGTTACATATGTATCCATGTACCATGTTGGTTTGCTGCACCCATTAACTCATCATTTAGCATTAGGTATATCTCCTAATGCTGTCCCTCCACCCTCCCCCCACCCCACAACAGTCCCCAGAGTGTGATGTTCCCCTTCCTGTGTCCATGAGATCTCATTGTTCAATTCCCACCTATGAGTCAGAACAGGCAGTGTTTGGTTTTTTGTCCTTGTGATAGTTTACTGAGAATGATGGTTTCCAGTTTCATCCATGTCCCTACAAAGGACATGAACTCATCATTTTTAATGGCTGCATAGTATTCCATGGTGTATATGTTGCACATTTTCTTAATCCACTCTATCATTGTTGGACATTTGGGTTGGTTCCAAGTCTTTGCTATTGTGAATAGTGCCGCAATAAACATACGTGTGCATGTGTCTTTGTAACAGCATGATTTATAGTCCTTTGGGTATATACCCAGTAATGGGATGGCTGGGTCAAATGGTATTTCTAGTTCTAGATCCCTGAGGAATCGCCACACTGACTTCCACAATGGTTGAACTAGTTTACAGTCCCACCAACAGTGTAAAAGTGTTCCTATTTCTCCACATCCTCTCCAGCACCTGTTGTTTCCTGACTTTTTAATGATGGCCATTCTAACTGGTGTGAGATGGTATCTCATTGTGGTTTTGATTTGCATTTCTCTGATGGCCAGAGATGATGAGCATTTTTGCATGTGTTTTTTGGCTGCATAAATGTCTTCCTTTGAGAAGTGTCTGTTCACGTCCTTCACCCACTTTTTGATGGGGTTGTTTGTTTTTTTCTTGTAAATTTGTTTGAGTTCATTGTAGATTCTGGATATTAGCCCTTTGTCAGATGAGTAGGTTGCAAAAATTTTCTCCCATTCTGTAGGTTGTCTGTTCACTCTGATGGTAGTTTCTTTTGCTGTGCAGAAGCTCTTTAGTTTATTTAGATCCCATTTGTCAATTTTGGCTTTTGTTGCCATTGCTTTTGGTGTTTTAGACATGAAGTCCTTGCCCATGCCTATGTCCTGAATGGTATTGCCTGGGTTTTCTTCTAGAGTTTTTATGGTTTTAGGTGTAACATGTAAGTCTTTAATCCATCTTCAATTAATTTTTGTATAAGGTGTAAGGAAGGGATCCAGTTTCAGCCTTCTACATATGGCTAGCCAGTTTTCCCAGCACCATTTATTAAACAGGGAATCCTTTCCCCATTGCTTGTTTTTGTCAGGTTTGTCAAAGATCAGATAGTTGTAGATATGTGGCATTATTTCTGAGGGCTCTGTTCTGTTCCATTGATCTATGTCTCTGTTGTGGTACCAGTACCATGCTGTTTTGGTTACTGTAGCCTTGTAGTATAGTTTGAAGTCAGGTAGCGTGATGCCTCCAGCTTTGTTCTTTGGCTTAGGATTGACTTGGCGATGCAGGCTCTTTTTTGGTTCCATATGAACTTTAAAGTAGTTTTTTCCAATTCTGTGAAGAAAGTCATTGGTAGCTTGATGGGGATGGCATTGAATCTATAAATTACCTTGGGCAGTATGGCCATTTTCACAATATTGATTTTTCCAACCCATGAGCATGGAATGTTCTTCCATTTGTTTGTATCCTCTTTTATTTCATTGAGCAGTGGTTTGTAATTCTCCTTGAAGAGGTCCTTCACATCCCTTGTAAGTTGGATTCCTAGGTATTTTATTCTCTTTGAAGCAATTGTGAATGGGATTTCACTCATGATTTGGCTCTTTGTTTGTCTGTTATTGGTGTACAAGAATGCTTGTGATTTTTGTACATTGATTTTGTATCCTGAGACTTTGCTGAAGTTGCTAATCAGCTTAAGAAGGTTTTGGGCTGAGACAATGGGGTTTTCTAGATATACAATCATGTCATCTGCAAACAGGGACAATTTGACTTCCTCTTTTCCTAATTGAATACCCTTTATTTCCTTCTCCTGCCTGATTGCCCTGGCCAGAACTTCCAGCACTATGTTGAATAGGAGTGGTGAGAGAGGGCATCCCTGTCTTGTGCCAGTTTTCAGAGGGAATGCTTCCAGTTTTTGCCCATTCAGTATGATATTGGCTGTGGATTTGTCATAGATAGCTCTTATTATTTTGAGATACGTCCCATCAATACCTAATTTATTGAGAGTTTTTAGCATGAAGTGTTGTTGAATTTTGTCAAAGGCCTTTTCTGCATCTATTGAGATAATCATGTGGTTTTTGTCTTTGGTTCTGTTTATATGCTGGATTACATTTATTGATTTGCATATGTTGAACCAGCCTTGCATCCCAGGGATGAAGCCCACTTGATCATGGTGGATAAGCTTTTTGATGTGCTGCTGGATTCAGTTTGCCAGTATTTTATTGAGGATTTTTGCATCAATGTTCATCAAGGATATTGGTCTGAAATTCTCTTTTTTGGTTGTGTCTCTGCCAGGTTTTGGTATCAGGACGATGCTGGCCTCATAAAATGTGTTAGGGAGGATTCCCTCTTTTTCTATGAATTGGAATAGTTTCAGAAGGAATGGTACCAGTTCCTCCTTGTACCTCTGGTTGAATTCGGCTGTGAATCCATCAGGTCCTGGACTCTTTTGGTTGGTAAGCTATTGATTATTGCCACAATTTCAGAGCCTGTTATTGGTCTATTCAGAGATTCAACTTCTTCCTGGTTTAGTCTTGGGAGGGCGTATATGTCGAGGAATTATCCATTTCTTCTAGATTTTCTAGTTTATTTGCATAGAGGTGTTTGTAGTATTCTCTGATGGTAGATTGTATTTCTGTGGGATCGGTGGTGATATCCCCTTTTTCATTTTTTATTGCATCTATTTGATTCTTCTCTCTTTTCTTCTTTATTAGTCTTGCTAGTGGTCTATCAATTTTGTTGATCTTTTCAAAAAACCTGCTCCTAGATTCATTAATTTTTTGAAGGGTTTTTTGTGTCTCTATTTCCTTCAGTTCTGCTCTGATTTTAGTTATTTCTAGCCTTCTGCTAGCTTTTGAATGTGTTTGCTCTTGCTTTTCTAGTTCTTTTAATTGTGATGTTAGGGTATCAATTTTGGATCTTTCCTGCTTTCTCTTGTGGGCATTTAGTGGTATAAATTTCCCTCTACATACTGCTTTGAATGTGTCCCAGAGATTCTGGTATGTTGTGTCTTTGTTCTCATTGGTTTCAAAGAACATCTTTATTTCTGCCTTCATTTCATTATGTACCCAGTAGTCAGTCAGGAGCAGGTTGTTCAGTTTCCATGTAGTTGAGCGGTTTTGAGTGAGTTTCTTAATCCTGAGTTCTAGTTTGATTGCACTGTGGTCTGAGAGACAGTTTGTTATAATTTCTGTTCTTTGACATTTGCTGAGGAGAGCTTTACTTCCAACTATGTGGTCAATTTTGGAATAGGTGTGGTGTGGTGCTGAAAAAAATGTATATTCTGTTGATTTGGGGTGGAGAGTTCTGTAGATGTCTATTAGGTCCACTTTGTGCAGAGCTGAGTTCAATTCCTGGATATCCTTGTTAACTTTCTGTCTCGTTGATCTGTCTAATGTTGACAATGGGGTGTTAAAATCTCCCATTATTATTGTGTGGGAGTTTAAGTCCCTTTGTACGTCACTCAGGACTTGCTTTATGAATCTGGGTGCTCCTGTGTTGGGTGCATATATATTTAGGATAGTTAGCTCTTCTTGTTGAATTGATCCCTTTACCATTATGTAATGGCCTTCTTTGTCTCTTTTGATCTTTGTTAGTTTAAAGTCTGTTTTATCAGAGACTAGGATTGCAATCCCTGCCTTTTTTTGTTTTCCATTTGCTTGATAGATCTTCCTCCATCCCTTTATTTTGAGTCTATGTGTGTCTCTGCACATGAAACGGGTTTCCTGAATACAGCACACTGATGGATCTTGACTCCTTATCCAATTTGCCAGTCTGTGTCTTTTAATTGGAGCATTTAGCCCCTTTACATTTAAAGTTAATATTGTTATGTGTGAATTTGATCCTGTCATTATGATGTTAGTTGGTTATTTTGCTTGTTAGTCGATGCAGTTTCTTCCTAGCTTCGATGATCTTTACAATTTGGCATGTTTTTGCAGTGGCTGGTACTGGTTGTTCCTTTCCATGTTTAGTGCTTCCTTCAGGACCTCTTTTAGGGCAGGCCTGGTGGTGACAAAATCACTCAGCATTTGCTTGTCTGTAGAGGATTTTATTTCTCCTTCACTTATGAAACTTAGTTTGGCTGGATATGAAATTCTGGGTTGAAAATTCTTTTCTTTAAGAATGTTGAATATCAACCCCCACTCTCTTCTGGCTTGTGGAGTTTCTGCCAAGAGATCAGCTATTAGTCTGATGGGCTTCCCTTTGTGGGTAACCTGACCTTTCTCTCTGGCTGACTTTAACATTTTTTCCTTCATTTCAACTTTGGTGAATCTGACAATTATGTGTCTTGGAGTTGCTCTTCTCGAGGAGTATCTTTGGGGCATTCTCTGTATTTCCTGAATCTGAATGTTGGCCTGCCTTGCTAGATTGGGGAAGTTCTCCTTGATAATATCTTGCAGAGTGTTTTCCAACTTGGTTCCATTCTCCCCGTCACTTTCAGGTACACCAATCAGACGTAGGTTTGGTCTTTTAACATAGTTCCATATTTCTTGGAGGCCTTGTTCGTTTCTTTTTATTCTTTTTTTGCTAAACTTCCCTTCTTGCTTCATTTCATTTCATCTTCCATCACTGATACTCTTTCTTCCAGTTGACCGCATCAGCCACCGAGGCTTCTGCAATCTTCGCGTAGTTCTCGAAACTTGGCTTTCAGCTCCATCAGCTCCTTTAAGCCCTTCACTGCATTGGTTATTCTAGTTATCCATTCTTCTAATTTTTTTTCAAAGTTTTTAACTTCTTTGCTATTGTTTTGAATTTCCTCCCGTAGCTCGGAGTAGTTTGATTGTCTGAAGCCTTCTTCTCTCAACTCGTCAAGGTCATTCTCCATCCAGCTTTGTTCCATTGCTGGTGAGGAACTGCGTTCCTTTGGATGAGGAGAGGTGCTCTGCTTTTTAGAGTTTCCAGTTTTTCTGCTCTGTTTTTTCCCCATCTTTGTGGTTTTATCTACTTTTGGTCTTTGATGATGGTGATGTACAGATGGGTTTTTGGTGTGGTGTCCTTTCTGTTTGTTGGTTTTCCTTCCACCAGACAGGACCCTTAGCTGCAGGTCTGTTGGAGTTTGCTAGAGGTCCACTCCAGACCCTGTTTGGCTGGGTGTCAGCAGCGGTGGCTGCAGAACAGCGGATTTTTGTGAGACCACAAATTCAGCTGTCTGATAGTTCCTCTGGAAGTTTTGTCTCAGAGGAGTACCTGGCCGAGTCAGGTATCAGTCTGTCCCTACTGGGGGGTGCCTCCCAGTTAGGCTGCTCGGGGGTGAGGGACCCATTTTAGGAGGCAGTCTGTCCATTCTCAGATCTCCAGCTGTGTGCTGGAAGAACCACTACTCTCTTCAAAGCTGTCAGACAAGGACATTTAAGTCTGCAGAGGTTCCTGCTGACTTTTTGTGTGTCTGTGCCGTGCCCCCAGAGGTGGAGCCTACAGAGGCAGGCAGGCCTCCTTGAGCTGTGGTGGGCTCCACCCAGTTCGAGCTTCCTGTCTGCTTTGTTTACCTAAGCAAGCCTGGGCAATGGCAGGCGCCCCTCCCCCAGCCTCGCTGCCGCCTTGCAGTTTGATCTCAGACTGCTGTGCTAGCAATCAGTGAGACTCCGTGGGCATAGGACCCCCTGAGCCCGGTGCGGGACACAATCTCCTGGTGTGCCGTTTTCCAAGCCCGTTGGAAAAGCACAGTATTAGGGTGGGACTGACCCAATTTTCCAGGTGCTGTCTGTTACCCCTTTCTTTGACTAGGAAAGGGAACTCCTTGACCCCTTGTGCTTCCCGAGTGAGGTAATGCCTCGCCCTGCTTCGGCTTGTGCACAGTGCGCTGCACTGACTGTCCTGCACCAACTGTTTGGCACTCCCTAGTGAGGTGAACCCGGTACCTCAAATGGAAATGCAGAAATCACCCATCTTCTGCGTTGCTCACACTGGGAGCTGTAGACCGGAGCTGTTCCTATTCGGCCATCTTGGCTCCCAATCCTTCCTTCAACTTTTAAGTTCCAGGGTACATGTGCAGGATGTGCAGGCTTGTTACATAGGAAATGTATGCCATCGTGGTTTGCTGCACGGATCAACCCATCACCTAGGTATTAAACCCATCATCCATTAGCTATTCTTCCTGATGTTCTCTCTCCCCCTGCACCCTCCTCCTTGACAGGCCCCCGTGTGTTTTGTTCCTCTCCATGTGTTCATGTGTTCTCATCGTTCAGCTCCCACTTATAAGTGAGAACATGTCGTGTTTCATTTTTTATTCCTGTGTTAGTTTGCTGAGGACAACGGCTTCCAGCTTCATCCATGTCCCTGCAAAGGACGTGATCTTGTTCTTTTTTGTGGCTACATAGTATTCCATGGTGTATATGTACCACATTTTCTTTATCCAGTCTACCATTCATGGGCATTTAGGTTCATTCCATGCCTTTGCTATTGTGAAGAGTGCTGCAGTGAACATAAGCATGCATGTGTCTTTATGATAGAATGATATATGTTTTTTTGGGTATATATCCGGTAATGGGATTGCTGGGTCAAATGGTATTTCTGCTTCTAGATCTTTGAGGAATCTCCACACTATCTTCCACAATGGTTGAACTATTTTACATTCCCACCAACAGTGTAAAAGCATTTCTATCCCTCTGTATCCTTGCCAGCATCTATTGCTTCTTGACTTTTTAATAATCACTATTCTGACTGGCATGAGATGGTATCTCATTGTGATTTTGATCTGCTTTCTCCATTGATCAGTGATGTCGAACTTTTTAAAATTTGTTTATTGGCCACATAAATGCCTTCTTTTGAGGAGTGTCTGTTCATGTCCTTTGACCACTTTTTAATGGAGTTCTTCATTTTTTTCTTGTAAATTTGTTTAATCTCCTTGTAGATTCTGGATATTAGACCTTTGTTGGATGGATAGATTTCAAAACTTTTCTCCCATTCTGTAGGTTGTCTGTTCGCTCTGATTATAGTTTCTTTTGCAGTGCAGAAGCTCTTTAGTTTAATTAGATCCCACTTGTCAATTTTTGCTTTTGTTACAATTGCTTTTGACATTTTTGTCAAGAAATTTTTGCCTGTGCCTATATCCTGAATGGTATTGCCTAGATTTTCTTCTAGGATTTTTATAGTTTTGGGTTTTATATTTAATTCTTTAATCCATCTTGAGTTAGTTTTTGTATAAGGTGTAAGGATGGGGTCCAGTTTCAATTTTCTCTATATGGGTAGCCAGTTCTCCCAGCACCATTTATTAAATAGGGATTCCTTTCCCTATTGCTTGTTTTTGTCACGTGTCGAAGATCAGACAATTGTAGGTGTGTGGTCTTCTTTCTGAATTCTCTATTCTGTTTCATTGGTCTATGTGTCTGTTTTTGTACCAGTGTCATGCTGTTTTTTGTTACTGTACTCTTGTAGTATAGTTTGAAGTCAGGTAGCATGATGCCTCCAGCTTTGTTCTTTTGGCTTAGGATTGTCTTGCCTATTGGGCTCTTTTGTGGTTCCATCTAAATTTTAAAGTAGTTTCTTTTCTAATTCTGTGAAGAATATCAGTGGTAGTTTGATGAGAATAGCACTGAATCTATAAACTACTTTGGACAGTATGGCCATTTTCACAATATTGATTCTTTATCCATGAGCATGGAATGTTTTTCCATTTGTTTGTGTCCTCTCTGTTTTCTTGGAGCAGTGGTTTGTAGTGTTCCTTGAAGAGGACCTTCACTTCTCTTGTTAGCTGTATTCCTAGGTATTTTATTCTCTTTGTAGCAGTTGTGAATGGGAGTTCATTCATGATTTGCTTGCCTATAGAATTTTATTTTATTAATTAATTAATTAATTTATTTATTTATTTATTTATTTGAGACAGAATCTTGCACTGTCACCCAGGCTGGAGTGCAATGGCTCTATCTTGGTTCACTGCAACATCCGCCTCCTGGGTTCAAGGGATTCTCCTGCCTCAGCCTCCCAAGTAGCCAGGAGTACAGGCACCTATCACCATACCTGGCTAATTTTTTTGTATTTTTAGTAGAGGTGGGGTTTCACTATGTTGGCCAGGCAGGTCTTGAACTCCTGACCTGGTGATCCGCCCATCTCAGCCTCCCAAAGTGCTAGGATTACAGGCATGAGCCACTGCACCCAGCCGAGATCTGATGATTTTATAAGGGGCTTTTCCCCCTTTTGCTCAGCACTTGTCCTTGTTGCTGTCATGTGAAGAAGGGTGTGTTTGCTTCCCTGTCTGCCAAGTTTCCTGAGGCCTTCCCAGCCATGCTGAACTGTGAGTCAATTAAATCTCCTTCTTTTATAAATTATCCAGGCTCAGGTATGTCTTTATTAGCAGCATGAGGAATAATATAGTGTTTTAACTTATAAAATGCATAATCCTTACTGCAAATACTAAATGTATGTATTTTAATTTGCATTGAACACATGAGGAAAACAAGGCTCTGAGAAGTTAAGTAACTTGCCCAACATTACATAGCTTGTAAGTGGCAGAACTGGGAGTACAGGTGGGGTGAGTGGATTAATCAAAACTAGGGCTGTTTGACTCCATGACCCAGGCTTTTATAAACTCACACATTGATGTCCTCTCTTCTGTAAGCTCACTAAGGTGCAATTTTACATTTTAAAGGCCATTCCACTATACATTTGTTTATCCATTTCTTTAATACTTTTTTTTTTTGTTTTTCTGTCATTTACATCCTTCCCTTATCCTGCCACATGGCTGCTCAAACCTATCAGTTTGAGGCCCACCCTCTGTCCTGCATATTCAAGGCCATCTTGAATCTTGGAGATTTTTCTAGAAAGATCTGCTTACTGATCTTCCTTCACAATATTATAGAACAAGGAAATATATCAGTGTTCTTCATCCCAGTCCTACCTTATCATCCTCTAGTTGTCATCAACTCTTTAGGTAAAAATTAAGCTGTCTGGCTTTCCTCTGGCTTCTTGAAGCTCCATGTTCTTTTATTTTGTGTAAGGATAAAAGGGATGATAGCTCACCACCCAGTAAAAATGGTGGAGGGAAACATAAGAAAAATATTTCAAAATGTTGCTTAGCAGGTGGCATGGGTTGAATTGTGCTTGTCGAAAAAAGATATGATTGGAATTCTAACCTCTGTTGCCTCAGCATGTGACCTTATTTGGAGACATAGTCTTTACAGAGATAATCACATTGAAATAAGGTCACTATGTTAAGCCTTAATCCAATATGACTCGTGTCCTTATAAAAGGGAAAAACTTGGAAATGGAGACAGACACACATAGAAGGAAGACAATGTGACAAGACAGGGAGAAGAAGGCCGTCTGCTAGTGAAGGACATTGGCCTGGAATATATCCTTCCCTCATGGGCATCAGAAGGAAGCCTGCCAACACCTTGATTTTGGACTTCCAGCCTCCAGGATTGAAACAATAAATTTCTGTTGTTTAAGCCCCCGAGCCTGTGGTACTTTGTTATGGCAGGCCTGGGTAGCTGGCAAGCGGGTGAGTATAAGGGAAGACATACTCCAGGAAAGCAGCCCAATGGTACTCTGCGTGGGAAACATAAAGACAGGAAGTGAGTCTTCAGGGAGCCACCCACAGAGCCCTACGAGCGACAGAACTCTCTCAGGATCACTGAAGGAAAAGGATCCTTGTTTGAGCTGCCAGCATCTCATTCTACACCCAGGCTCCGGGGCGCTATTCTCTCTGTTGCCATGCCGAATGAGAAGTCAAAAATTCAAGATCATCTTTTAGGTTCTTGATCCAGCACTTACCATGAGCACACTTGCCCCCTTAGAGCTTCCATTCTAAGGTGGATGGGTCATAGCATTCTTTGTTTCACTGATTTCAAGGTTATGGTCTATTTATCAACAGAAAAACCTCTATACGGTATGTGGAAACGTTCACCTCAGTGTGTTGGGGCAAATTCAGCAAGTAATGTTTTAGATCTTTGTTATGCACAAAAAGATGATACCCCCTCAGGGTCTGAAGCAGTAAATGCACTTCTTTCATCACTCATGATTGCATGCGTGCATGCATACACACACACACACACACACACACACATACACACACAAACATACACGCTACTTTCTTTGATTCTTCCTAGCACATTTCCATTCTCCCCATCACCTGCTATACCACTGCAGGTATTCCTGTGGGAGCTCAGGTGTCAGACTTCAGACTGTCTATTTCATCACCAGTGGTTTCATCAGTGATGAAATCATCACTTACTCACCTCTGGCTGTCTGAACAAAGGGAATAGACAAAATATCTTCTTTGTCTTTGTGTCTACAAAGCTCAGAAACAAGCAAGGGTATAGGGCATCTTCATAGAGGTCACAACTGAGGCTTTCTAGGAGCCCCTTAGCAGCTGGGTACCTTGCTTCAAGGAGATGGAGAATTATTTGTGGTCTGATGACATTCACACACACACTGATTATGAACAGTGTTTCATAGCTGTGTTTAGAAGTTCTCAAGGAAAGATATATTTGGAACATTTTTTGACTGAGAAAAGAATAGTGGAAGGCAGGCAGGCAGGTGAAGGTCAGCAAGTGTCACCACAGCAACTAGAACCTAGAAGATGACAGTGGTGGCTTATTTTCTACCTCCTCTCTGTCCCCATAAATACTCACAGAAATCATGACCACTGGGGCTTTGACTGAGTGGAGAGCAAAAGTAACAAGTACAACTTTTCCAAGCTAATTTGGCATTTATGCTTATCTAGAGAGAGATCATCTTTTTCCAATTCTTCTTTGTGCTCAGTTACTGTTGGGAAAAGGTATAAAATTACAGGGACACTCCCAGGAAGGCATCATGGTATAGACAAAGTAAAAAAAGGGGGGGACATCATAGAACTGGAGTATGAATAGTGACTCCCTCTCACCTTAGTAGATTCTGTGAACTTGGGCAACTTCCATAACTCATGTTTTGGGGAGAGGATCAAATAAGAGACTCTATATTGATAGACTGCTAAGTTGTAGAAATGTATGTTTCATTCCTCTTCTCTTCCCAGGTCTCCCCTGTGTCCTGCCACTGAGCACACTAGCATGATAAGTCTGAGCATCTGAATGAAAGAAAAGTATTCTTTAAAAACAATTATCAAATTTGTCTTAAGAAGACAATTTAGGAAAGTTCTAAATTTCTTCCTGGCTGACTGAAATGCAGTGCCCAACAGCATTCCTGTTCTCCTTCCATACTTACTTTTTCTGTAATACTTCTGCCCTTATAATATATGACATAGGACTTTTTAATTTTCATTATTTGTCTTTACAAAACTAGGTTAAATCTCATGGGAACAGGTTTTGTTGTTGTTTGTTTCTTTGTTTTTCCAGATGCCCTTTTGCGAGGCCTGAAGTTCTCAAACTCGTCATGTGCTTCTAACGGCATTGGCTAGGCCCAAGTTTCCTCCGTTTTGGTATCGCTCTACCTTTATCTCTCTCCAAAAAATGAAACAAAACAAAATAAAACAAAAATCTAATAAAAATAAACACACACCATGATCCAAATATCTTATATGACGTTATCTCTGAGTTTTGCTAGGTAATTAACTTATTAATATAATCAAGATACTATTCATATAATTTTTATAGTAATAATATAATAAAGCAGTAATTATATAAATAAGTAAATTGATTTATTTGATTCCTTATTTGTATATGTTTGATGTACTATTGTATTATGTTCATGTCCATTGGTATTATTGAATTTTTGTACTGAGTTCATTGAACACTTTTCCATTTTTAGTAACTATTGCCAATGACCCTAAGCCAATTTGTGGAAACCTCAAGCTCTGAGGCAGGCAGATGTTTCTGAGCAATGGAAGTGAGTGAGCGTTACACAAGTGAATCGAAATGAATGAGTTATACTTTGTGAGGAGGAGATGTGGTATCCAGAGAAGCAGGGCTTATGGCAAGAGCTGTCCCCAGTGGACACAGGTGGCTTCTGAAGCTGCAGACTCATACAATGATCTGTATCAATTTTGCTCTGACAACAGGCATGCAGGGAGCCCTGTCTGGGGGGCTTTGAAAGGCATTGAAAGCCTCCCTGCATTGATGGCTTTCAAGTGAGAATATGACAGGATACCCAGGAACTTTGGACTCGGAGTTGGAGGGTCTATGTTTGAGTCCTGATTCTGCCATATATGGTTGGATGGGTATCTATGTCTTCATGGGTATAAAGGAACTAATACCACCTCCAAGGATTTTTATGAGGGTTAAACTCTAGTGAAAATGTGAAAATGCCTAACATTGAAACTAACTCTATGGCAGCTGATCAATACACATTAGTCCTATCTGGATCTCATTCCTTTAATTGCCTTACTTTTCAAAACTGTGAAGCCACATAATGCACTGGTTTTGAAACTGGGAAACCTTCACCCTCCTCTTCATACACAGGCACAGGAAGGACAGCTCTCAATTCATCAGAGCCAACACTTGAAATTGGGCTCTCAAACTCTCATATGTCCAATGTTCAGGTGGATAAAGAGAAGAAATCAACTTGCTTCTCTTGACAAAGACAAACATGAACAGTGAGTTCTATGTCTATAAACAAATATGCAGAGAAATACACACAAAAAATGATGTGTCTCAAGTTGAAGGAAAAATAAAATGGGCCTTAAGTTGACACACTGATGTTATTAAGAAGGAAAAAGGATATGGACATATGATGAAGAATATGAAAAGGGACTTCTAGGTAGACGGTGATAAACCAGCAAAACCAAAGGGGAAAATCAGTGAGATGATCTTGATTCTGCAGAGTTCTATTCAGTCACCATGTTCCTGAACATATAGGGTATAAATTGAATCAATGACATGAAGAAAATTCTCTGTTTTTAAAAGAATAGCTTTAGGAAAGTTAGGTATAAAGCAAATATTCTTCTTTCAGCTGGGTTATTTGTTTGACACATCATGATTTTTCATATTAAATGTCTTTTAAAAGCAGAGTAACCCTATAAGCACTATTTATGTATCTGTAAGCCCAAAAGAGGCATACACCAGAATGTTAAAACACAGTGCCATAATATTTTACATGAGTTTATTTAAAGAAGACTTTTCTAAATTATGACCATTTGGCAGAACTAGCTATTATTTTACAAATGCAGTAAGTTGACTACTATGAATTATTATAAAGTTAAGTTTTGAAAAAGCTAATTCAACCTGCAGTTATAATAATTTAAGAAACAAAAGTCAAAGTATCTCAAAGAAGGTTAAAAGACTCCAGATATGTGTTCAGAGAGAAGATGGAGGGTGATTTAATCATTCTTACTTTGCATATATATAAAGGGTTGCAAGGAATCTTCATTCATTCTGAATCTTCTCAGAACAAGATGACAACTAGGTATAAACTATGTTCTGAGGACTTGATTAGACGTAAGCAAGCTCTCCCTCCTTGTTTGGGTGTTTAGGCATTGATATAAATCCGCAAGAGAGGTACCAAGGAGCACTTCTGGGGAACCCAGGTGAATAAGGCAGGCACCCAAATGGAGCCTACTTATTCTTGGGATTCTAGAAGCTCCTTCTGAATCCAGCAATCTCTAACTATGCCTCATGTGATGGAAGACCCTATGCAGCATGAAGAAGCACTAGGGCATGAAGACGCTTGGTCTATAACTGGGTCTAGAGAGCTGAATGCAAAAATGTGAGTAATACCTTCATTGCAGCTCTTTCTCAGTGCTTCCCCCCAGTACAGTCTGCCCATCATTCCCCGGGAGCAGACACATCTCCAACTGTGTAGTCATGACACCTTGGATTGCAGCACTCACTGCAAAGTATGGTTATTACTTGCTTTTGGCTCTTCCTGAAGTCTGTGCATTCCTTATATTTCTCAAGAAGTAAGCAATAAGCAAGCCTGCAGGAGGTGTTTGAATAAATAAGTGAATGTGTGAATGAATGACTGTGACCTCTCAAGGAGGCTTGTGTTCTCTGAGTAGTGTCTCTAAGTTCTGGATCCATCTTCCTATCCCATTCCTCTTTTTTTAAATCAAAATATAGTATTCTTTCTCTCTCTCTTCACCTCCTTTGTATAGGAATTTGCACCTCCGTGGTGGTGGAAAGCAATCTAAGGAACAATTGTACCTAAATATGTTAACTCTCGAATGCCATTTCCAGTTTAACTAGAGGCTTCTGAGGTTATAAAAGAGTAAGTCAGAAGAGCAAATCCCTAGTAACTGAAGAGAAATCATTTATGGATCCCCCAAGTAAAACGTTTAGGGAAAAAGATTGTTTAGTCAGTGCACTGGGGTAGCTCTTTCTATAACACTGAATGTTGGAAAACATCTCTAACAATAAGAATCATGAAGACAAGTCAGGCTGATAGATGTATTGAATATTTTCTATTTAAACTCCCATTTTTATAGGATAAGGGGTTTAAATGAAGCCTTTGGTTATAGGTTTCATTATTCATTCATCCAGCAAATATTATAACCTGTTATGTGGCAGGCACTGCTCTAAGCTCTTAGGATACATGAGGGAACAACACAGACAATGACCTTTGCCCTCATGGGGCTTACATTATAGCTAGGGAACAAGACATTAGCCAATACACATACAAATAAATAAATATATTCTACTTTACATAAGAGAAATAATGGAATGAGGCAAAGGAACTTGAAAGTACAGAGGGGCAGTGGAAGTGTAGCTGGGAGGTTATAGTAGTAATGAGGTGGCCAAATCAGATTTTATTGAGAAGGTGAGATAAGGGAGAAAGCCAAATAGGTATTCAGGAAGGAAGTTTCCGGCAGAGAGAAAAGCTAGCACAAAGTCCCTAAAAAGAGAGCATGTGTGCATGGCGTTTTTGAGGAAAGCAAGGAGGTCAGAGTTGTTGGAACAGGGCAGCACAGGGAGAGTAACAAGAGAAAAGAGACCCAGTGGTGTGGCAGCTCGGAGAGGGCCTTATGCCATGGCGAGGACTTGGACTCTCACTCTGAGTGTAAGTGGGGGCCAATGCAGGTTTTGATCAAGGGAGTGACATGATCTGATTTACGTTTTTAAAGCATTATTGCTACTGCTCTGTAGGGACTGTACAGAGGCAAAGACAGAGCAGCAAGAACCGTTAGGAGGCAATTGTAGTCAATATTCCAGGCAATTGATGATAGTAGCTTGAGTGGGCAGTAGCCCTGGTGAGGGCAGGAAATGGTCCGGGTCTGGATGTGTTTTGATGGTTGAGTCTACAGGGCTACCTGATAAATTGTTTAACTGTGAGGAGTCAAGGATGACTCCCTGATTTTGGTCCTCTCAACAAAAGGACGGAGTTGCCAAAACTGAGATGAGGAAGGCTGTGGGTACAATAGGTTTGGGGTGAGGGAGTGGAGAAGGTTGGAAGTTTCTCTTTGGATCTGTTGATATTGAGATATCTATTGACATCCAAGATGTTGAGTCAACAGCTCCCGGAGAGTCTTTAGAGCCCCCAAGGTATATTTCTGTGTCTCAGATATAGTGGGTCAACTCTTTGTCAGCAGGCTGGTGCCCAGCCCAGTTATTCCAGATAAAAGGAGATCACTCTCCTTACTTCTAAAATCAGCTAGTTTCTGATTTCTTTCTTTCTATAACACTGAATGTTGGAAAACATCTCTAACAATTAGAATCATGAAGACAAGTCAGGCTGATAGATGTATTGAATATTTTCTATTTAAATTCCCATTTTTATAGGATAAGGGGTTTAAATGAAGCCTTTCTGTTTCTCAAAAGAAATATCAGTAACAGAAAAAATAAGGGACTTGGATATTCTCCAAAAGGCATACATATCCCTTATGATAACTTTAGATAGCAGTTTACACAGAATATGTGCAAAGACCTAGTTACTGTTAGGAATGTCTTCCCTCTGCTGGGATTACATTCTTCCCTCTGCTGGGATCACATTCATATGTAGGTATTGACTGACCATCAGAACACCAAAATTTAGGCTGGGCGCTATGGCTCATGCCTGTAATCCCAGCACTTTGGGAGGCTGAGGCAGGATTGCTCGAGACCAGGAGTTTGAGACCAGTCTGGGCAACATAGAGAGACCCCATCTCTACAAAAAATTAAAAAATTAGCCAGGCATGGTGGTGCATGCCTGTGGTCTCAGCTACTTAGCAGGCTGAGGTGACAGGATTACTTAAGTTTGGGAAGTTGAGGCTACAGTGAGCCATGATCATACCACTGCAGCCTGGGAAACAGGGAGACTCTGTCTCAAAAAAGAAAAAAGAAAAAGAATACCACAGTTTATACCTCAAAGTCTCAATTTTACTTGCTTTTTATATTTGGTTAGATTATTATGATAGCATATTAAGAGAAAAAAAATCAAAAGAAAAATATGTGTAATACTGTCACCCTACTGCAATGACATCTTTTTAATTTGTTTTATTTTCATGTTACTTTCCATTTATTTCCCATTTTATATAAAGGCTTGATTAGGAGACTTTTCAACTATAGGATTCAGAAAGGCCTTTGGGGGAAGGTTAGCAAGATCCAAGATGTGAGGATAGAGGTATTTGCAGCTAATAGTGTGAATAAATAGAACTGAATTTCACGGAAACATTATTCTGTTTTAATAATTTTCAAAAGGGATGGAAGACCTATTTTCCCAAGTATTAGCTCTGCCAGTAATAACATCTATTAATTACACTTTTGTGTCTATGTACTTTGGGTGTTTTTGTTTTGTTTTGTTTTTACTATTTGCTCTGTTTACTTTTTTAATTCTAATTACTTTTTTACCATATACTTTCCACATACTCACACATTCCAATTTCACTCTTGGTTTTGTATTTACAACACATATAGATGAAATAAAGCCCGCCCCTTAAAATAACCTAGGAAATACTGCATCTTATAATATCAAATCATTATTCACTTTCCCTACAAATTCTTAATGTCATGCAAATCAATGAAGAACCTCAGATAAATTCTACTTCCCTCTGTGATTTTTTAAAGTAAAAATTTCTTTGAAGAAAGTGCTAGAACAATAGCAACAGATTACAGACTACCTGTAGATATAGGTGGCATTCTTGCAAAGAGAAAATTAACAACAAAAAGAGAGAATGACAAAAAAACAGAACTCTGGAATCTGAAGAGCTCTTTTAGAGACAAAAATAAGACCCTCTTCAATAAATGCATATATTAACCTGAGCAAAAACACCAGTAACCCGAAAACTTACCTGATGATGCATCTCTATTAATAAAAATGTTTTAGTTTGTTCCTCCAGGAAATAAACATATTTATTTATAACACATGAACAATTGTACTAATTATTGTATGTTTTATAAAATATATGCAAAACAGAAATTAAATGTAAATTAATGTAAATAGCATCCTAATCATTTCATCCTGCACCTCAATGGATCATTTTTCCCCATGGGCCACATTTACCCTATTTAAGAGAACACTGAACATTGCAAGTGAGTGCTGTAAAAAACTTTTCAGCTAATGCAGCCTCTCTGTCTCAGTCTCCATTGTTTTCAGCTCTGGATTGCTGCCCTGTCACACCAAACACAAAACCACAGCGGTTAGCTCTTGTCACAGTGGCCTGAAAGCAACTACCCCAAGTGGTCAGCCTGAGACTGGAGACAGGAAGGCGTCATGTCACTTTAAAGGATTGAAAGGAGATAAATGCCGCAGTCCCAACCAGCTCCCATCAAGTTCAGAATATGTCAGGCCTTTTGTAGGGCCCTGAATGATTTGCATTAGTATCCATGCCTGCTAATAGCAATATAAAAATTACCCCTCTTAGAAGCAGCGCTTTGATATTTGCACAAGGCATGCCTTTCTCCCCTAAGCAGGCATTCTCTTTCAACTTCTGCTGGCCACTGGCAATCTTATGACTGCCTACACAGGCATCCAGGTGCATTTCACTTGGCTGTTTCCCATCATGGGTTCCTTATATAGAACTTGCTCTCTTTTCTCATGGAGGATGTGTGTGTCTGTTTCTGTACATATGTACCTATGTGCATTCATGCTGTTTAAAGAAAACTGCTCTGAAAGATGGGACATCCAAAGAAGGAAATAAATTATTGTGTGTTTATTTTAGACAGATGGACAACCTAGATACTTGGTGACGGGATTATTGATTTCCCCTTTATGAGACAAACATACACACCAGGTCGTTGCCAAGACATCTTGTCCCTGGTCATAAGACAGTGTCTTAGTGAATCATTTATTTTGTCCATTTTAATGATTTGGGTGGTTAAATGGTAGAACTGACCTGCTGAACAGAAAATCAGCCAATAGCATCTTCAAAGACCATAAAAGTGAAGTGTCATAGATGGTTTGGCTCACTGGTAAAGCAACTAAAGCTCTCTATCAATGTTCTTAAAGAGAAAGAACCAACCAGGTTATAAACCAGGGTCTTCTTGAATATGAAGGATAATAAATGTTGCTTTAAGCAAGTCCCTGCACTGTTAACAGGTTTTAACAAAGCAAAGCGCATCCTAACTCTTACTACCTGCCACGATATTTGTAATAGTACAAATGAGATGCAGGCCTGAAACACGTTGCCATTTTAGCAATGACCACTTGTTTTCTATCCAAATAGAATATTTCAAGAAGTTATTACTATCGACAATTTAAATGTTAATAGAATTTTAGTTCAAAATAATTGACTTTTAAAATTTTTTTTAAGTTTCACTTATTTACTCAATAAGTATTTACTGAAGGCCTTCTAGGTATTTCATAGGGGACAAAACCCAGTCTCTATTCTTAAACAGCATTATTGTTATTAAATACAGGATGATAGGCACTGCCATTCAGGGGGTCCTGGGTGCTAAGGAAGAATGCAGGAGGGCAAAAGGGACACCTAACCCAGTCCAGGCATTGAGGGAAAGCATTTAGAGGAAAGTGAGGTTTAAGCTAAGAAAATAGACTAAGTGAGAATTAGCTATAAGAAGAGGATATGTAGAAGACAGTCTGAACAGGGTAACACAACTCGCAAAGGCCCAGAGACTCAATCTGAGTCCAGAAAGTAAGCAGGTAAGGTTGGATTCTAAAATGAAAATGAACCAGTTAGAGTGGAGAAAGATGAAGCTACTGTGATAAAAAGACTGGATGATGGAGGATCTTAGAAACAATGTTAGGGTTTGAACTTTAACCTTAGAGTAATTAAGGCATTGAAAGATTTTAAGGAAAAATAATTGTATTTTGGAAAGAGCATTCGGGTGGCCATGTAGAAAAATATCTTTTTAAACTACAGGTCATGATCCACTGGTCAGTTACAAAACCATTGCAGTAAATCACAAGTAACTGGATTTTGACAAAATTAAATACATAGAATAGAAAATATCAGCATATACTGCAAAAGAGTATAGGAAATATTGTTTCATGAAACTTTTGTTTCAGAAGTGTGTGTGTGCCCTAGATCTTGATGTGGAATGTATTTCTTCCTGTGAGTCTCAATAATAAATAAATAAAATAAAATTTGAAAGTGCAGAGAATCGACTAGAGTTGAATACAAAACTCCAGCAGTTCAAAATTGTAACCTGAAAAGAGCAGTAACTAGGAAATACAACGGAATGGAGGAGTTACTCTAGAGGTAGAAAGAATGAACTGGAATTGGTGATGAAGTAAATGTGGTGAAGAGGTAGAGATCAAGGATGACTCCCAGTAGGATAAATAGGTATATGGTGATGATGCCAGCCCCTAAAAACAGGAGCACAGAGAGGGAAGCATGTTTGCTGAAGAAGATGGAGGTTCACTTGCACAAATTGACTATGGGAAGTATGTTAGTTTCTTATTGCTGCTGTTAAAAATTACTGCAAACTTTGGGGCTTAAAACAATACAAGTTTATTATCTTATAGTTCTGGAGGTTCTAAGTCCAAAATAGGTCAACTAGGAATTGACTTTTTTTCTCTACTAAAACCTTTAGCCAGTTCTCAGCTTTTTCCAAATTACAGATTCAGTCAGAGGATCGTTCAAGAAAAAGTAAAGAGGAATTTAAAAAAAGTTTTAAGTTATAAAAATTAAACTCTACTCACTATTTTGGCACATAAGTTTATTCTAGATAGTTGGATATCCTGGCATATGCAAAAATGCATTATCTCCTTTTTAGTTTGAGCACTGTATGTGTATTTAATTCGACACTGTTCATGTTGCAGATCTGTGAGGTTTAATTATCACATTATATTCACACTACTTATCCTATTCAGAAACACTGAGAGATAAAATATATAATGGCACTTATGTATCTGCTTTCAATTCCCTTTGAAGACTAAGAAAATGTTAAATATAATAAACATTGCTTTATAGAACTTAAGCACCATTTATTCTAATCCTTTTATCTTATGGTTGAGAAACCTGAGCCTTGCTCCAATGACTCACAGCTAATCAATGGCTGTGACAAGAGTAAAAGAGAGAAGGTCTAACTTTTTTTTCAATTCCCTTTAGTTGTTAACCATAAATGGGCCTAACCATGGCTCCCTTCAAGTAAATAACAAAAAAAGAAGAAAAAATTTAAGTTAATGAAAAATTTTTTGAAGTTAAGATTCTCTCAGTATAGTTGATTTATTATTTAATGCATATTCAAGTACACTACAGAAAGCTATATGATATAGTTTGGCCCTGTGTCCCCACTCACATCTCATATTGAATTGTAATCCCCAGGTGTCGAGGGAGGAACCTGGTGGGGGGTGATTGGATTGTGGAGGCGGTTTCCCCCATGCTGGTCTTGTGATGCTGAGGGAGTTCTCAGGAGGTCTGATGATTTAAAAATGACAGTTTCCCTGCTCTCTCTCCCTCTCCTGCTACTTTGTGAAGAAGGTGCTTGCTTCCCCTTCACCTTCTGCCATAATTCTGTTTCCTGAGGTCTCTTTAGCCATGCAGAACTGTGAGCCAATTAAACCTCTTTTCTGTATAAATTACCCAGTCTCAAGCAGTTCTTTATAGCAGTGTGAGGATAGACTAATACACTATAAAATAGTTTACTACATTAATAATATGAATATATATTATGCTGAAGTTCATAATTCTAATAGTACAAATGTCCTGATTGTACATTTCCAATCATGCACCTCCCTCCATTGCCACCAGAGTATCTAAACTATATGAAACATATAAAATATAAATCTGACCACTTATCCCCTAATTAAAATTCTTCAGTGGACTTCCATTGTCTATGCAGGTCAAAGACTAAGCTCCTTCACTTAATCCTGTCCATAGCTTCAGCCTTCTCTCTTGCACTGCCTGGTTCAATCCTTATGCTCCACCAACAAGAAGCTGGTCGTGGCTTTCATAGATCTTGTATTTATTGCTCCTGTGCATTTGTTCCCATTCTCCTTTCTGCTTGAGATGTCCTGCCCCCCTCCCCACCCACCCCGCCCCATCACAGCCTCACTCTACTCTACAGGCTCTCGATTGAGACTCAGCACTCAGATGGCATCTTCAGGACGCTCTTCCTAACATGTTCCCTGTCTCCTGTCTCCTACATTAGGTATCCTTCCTCCCTCATTCTATATTTTTCTCTGCATAATTAATCATTGCTTTTAAAGAGGTAATTATAAGACATTGTGTTACATGGCTACCTCACCTAACTTACTGTGGATTCCTTGACAGAAGGGCTATTTTACAGCAAGCATTAGTCCTAATATATTGTAAGAGCTTGGTATGAGCTCAGTAAATGTTATTGGAATGATTAAATGATTAATGATTAAGTGAGTTAATCATACAAAGTGCATAGAACAGCAGCTGGCATACAGAACAGGAAGAATGCCAAGGAGTAAATGAATAACTCTAAGATCTTCCCCAATCCTGCGTTCTTCTGACTAATGAATGTTGTACTTCAATAGGAGTCAGGTGGTAAGTGGATGATCAGTAGAATGTGCCAGAGGAATTGGGAAAAATTCCGATTTGGAAAACTCTTAAGAAGAATCTTCAAGTGTGGGCATATCTTACCTTGGCCTTGCAAAGAGTTATAAGAGTGAACTGTAGAAAAATCAAAAAGTCTCACAAAATAGTTTGATGAAAGTGTTTTCAGTATGCAAAGAACATGACATAGTGTTATTGCTTCAAGGCAGCTCCCCTTCCTAAGTTCTTGGCATTCATCAAATCTTTCTTTAGTCTGTAATGGTTTTGTGCCTGGTACATCTACCAGAGGTCAAACTTCTAAATACAGTGTATCTCCTTTCAATAGCATGGAGGGCGTAGAGAAACAATTTTATTTCCTTCTTGGCTGTAGTAAAAATTGCTGTTCTCTGTAGGTGGACTGCATAGCCAATCAATCTCCTATAATAACTTGGGAAGTAGAACTGAAAGTTAAACTTTTTAAAGAGAATGCTTTTCTCCTGTCCTATATCATGCCTCTACTCTTAACAGAAATGGGTGATGATAGCACTGGCAATTCAAAGACTATATCTAGTTGCAGAATGATTCGTGTAGGTTGCCGTGGGCAAGCAGCAACTAAACCCAATTCTTTATAGTACTGATAGAATTTTTTCTATTTTATTGTTGTTATATAGGCATACCTTGGTGATAATTGTAAGTTTGGTTTCAGACCACCTCAGTAAAATGAGTGGTGAGAGAAATTTTTTGACAAAATTTAATACTCTTTTCTTAAAAAATTCTCAGTACCGTAGTAGGAGAAAAAACCTCTTAAACCTAGTAACTGGCATCTATAACAACCCTACAATGAATTCAGTAACAGTAGAACACTGAATGCTTTAACTCTAGGATGAGCCACAAGGCATGGATGCCTGCCATCAACCACTTGTATTCTATCTTATGCTAGAAGTTCTAGTCAGTGTGATAAGGAAAGAAAAAAATAAAAGGTGTTCAGGTTGGGGAGAAATAAGTAAAACTGTTTTTATTTGCAGATAACATGATAGTCTATGTAGAAATCTAAAGAAATCTACAAAAATATACTAGAACTAATAACTGAGTTTGAAAAGTTTGCAGGATACAAAAGTAATATACAGAAATCAATTATAGTTCTATATACTAGCAATGAGCAACTGAAAATTGAAATTTAAAATGACATTTACAATAGCAACAAAAATGTGGCATGCCTAGGAATTAAATTAACAAAAGATATTCAATATCTGAACACTGAAAACTACAAAAACATTCCTGAGAGAAATTAAAAGAAGACCTAATTAAGATATACCGTATTGATGGGTTGGAAGATTCAATATTGTTAAAATGTCTGTTCTCCTACATACCTATCAGAATAGCTAACATAAAAAAAAAAAAAAAAAAAAAAACAGTGACAATGCCCAATTCTGATAAAGACGTAAAGAAACTGGACCTGTCATACATTGCTGATAAGAATGTAAAAATGTCACAGCCTCTCTGAAAAAGAATTTAATAGAAGTCATTCATAAGGAAACCTACACATACCATACAACTCAGAAATTACAATCCTGTGGCTGCATGTGTTGGCTTATGCCTATAATCCCAGCACTTTGGGAGGCTGAGGTGGGCAGATCGCTTGAAGCCAGGAGTTTGAGACTAGCCTGGCCAACATGGTGAAACCCCATCTCTGTTAGAAATACAAAAATTAGCCAGGCGTGGTGGCATGCACCTGCAGTCCCAGCTACTTGGGAGGCTGAGGCAGGAGAATTGCTTGAACCCGGGAGGCAGAGGTTGCTGTCAGCTGAGATTGTGCCACTGTACTCCAGCCTGGACAACAGAGTGAGACTCTGTTTCAACAACAACAACAATAACAAAAAAAAAAGTAAAAGAAAGAAAGAAATTACAGTCCTGGGCATTTACTTCAGAGAAATAAGCATGTACATATTCATAAAAACCTGTATGTACACAATTGCTCACAGCAATTTTATTTGTAATGACCAAAAACCATAAACAACCAAAATAACCCTCAATAGGTGGATGGTTAAACAAACTGTGGTATATCCAGACCATGGAATGCTACTCAGCAATAAAGAGGAATGAATTATTGATGCATGCAACAACTTGGATGGATCTCAAAAGCATTACTCTGAGTGTAAAAAGCCAGTCTCAAAGGTTATATATAAATGTTATATATATCATTATATGACATAAATTCATATATAACATTTATGTTATATATGGATTATCTATAACACTTATGTTATATATAAATGTTATATATAATCCATATATAACATAAATGTTATATATAATCCATATATAACATAAATGTTATATATAATCCATATATAACATTTTTAAAACAAAATATTATAGAGCTGGAAAACAGATGAGTGGTTGCCAGAGGCTAGGGATGATGGGAGAGATAGGTGGGTATGAGCATAAAGGAGTAGCACAAGGGAGATCTTTGTGGTGATGAGTAGTCTTGTATTTTGTCTGTGATAGTGGTTACACAAACCTACATTTGATAAAAAAAAGACAGAATTGCCTACACACACACTGAACAAATGAATACCGTGGAGTAAACAGACTGAAGGGCATCTGTATTTATTTGTACCATCTTTGCAACTTCCTGTAAACCGATAATTATTTCAAACTGAAATTTAAATAAGGTGTCAATTTTCCACAAAGTGGTGTATAGATTCCATAGGATCCCATTCAAGTCCCAGCAGATATTTTTGCAGAAATTGTCAAGATGATTCTAACATTTATATGAAAATTCAAAGGACCTAGGATAGCCAATACAACTATGAAAAAGAAAATTGAAGGATTATCATACTACCTGACTTTAAAAATTATTTTAAAGCTATGATAATCAAAACGAAGTAGTGTTGCTGAAATGGTAGGCAAATAGATGAATGAAACAGCATCCAGACATAAAGCCACATATATATAGTCAATTGACTGTGGGCTTTTTTTTCTGCTGTCGTTGTTATTGTTGTTGTTTTTTGAGATGGAGTCTTGCTTTGTCACCCAAGTTGGAGTGCAGCCCGAAATCTCAGCTCACTGCCACCTGCACCTCCTGGGTTCAAGTGATTCTCCTGCCTTAGCCTTCTGAGTAGCTGGGATTACAGATGACCAGCACCACGCTGAGCTAATTTTTGCATTTTTTAGAAGAAACGGGTTTCAACATGCTGACCAGGCTGGTCTCGGACTCCTGACTTCAAGTGATCCTTAGCCTCCCAAAGTACTGGGATTACAGGCGTGAGGCACCGTGCCCAGCCGTCAATTGATTTTTGACAAAAGTGAAAAGGTAATTCAATGGAGAAAGAATAGTTTTTCCTATAAATTCTGCTGGAATCGCTGGTTATTCATATGCAAAAAAGTGAACTTAGATTCACATCTTATGGCATATACAAAAATTAACTCAAAGTGGATTATATGCCTACATGTAAAACTAAAACTATGAATTCCCTATAAGAAGAAAAAGAGAAAAATTATTGTGCCCTTGCATAAGGCAAATATTTCTTAGATATTACACCAAAGGCACAAATCATAAAAATTTGATGATTTGAACTTGATAAAAGTGAAAAACTATTACTATGTGACAAACACTATTAAGAGAATGAAAAGACAAGTATAGTCTGAGAGAAAACATTTGCGAGTAAAATATCTGTTAATGGTCTTGTATTCAGAACATGTAAAGAACTCTCAAAACTCAATTTTTAAAAAAAGGATGGAAAAAAGACTTGAGCAAAATTTTACCACAAAAGATACATGGATAGTAAATAAGCACATGAAATATATTCAATATTATTCATTAGTTGGGAATTACAAATTAAAACCACAGTGAGATAAGATTGCACATCTATCAGAATGGTTACAATATTAAAAAACTGTTCATATCATGTGTTTGCAAGGATATGGAAGAACTAGAATGTGGTTGGTGGAAGCATGAAAGAGTACAGCCACTTTGGAAGAAAATTGGCAGTTTTACTCCAAGTTAAACATATACCTACCATATGTTCCAGTCATTTCGCTCTCAGGTACTTAGCCAAGAGAAATGAAAAACATATATCTGGACAAAAACTTGTACATGAATATGTCCATAGCAGTTTTATTTAACAAACTGAAAATGATCCAGGCGTTTTTCAACAGGTGAGTGAATAAACAAATTGTGGCTTATTCATACATTGGAATACTTTTTAGCAATACATGAAGAATGAATGATTGATGCACCCACAACATGGAGGAATCTCAAAAGAATTATGCTAAGCGCAAGGAGCCAGACAAAATATAGTATATGTGGTATGATTCCATTTATAGAAAAGTCTAGAAAATGCAAATGAATCTATAGTGACAAAGAGTAGATCAGTGTTAGCCTGGGAGGGGTGGGGCTGGGGAAGGCTTGGAAGATGGTATTACAAAGGGACATGAGAAAACTCAGGTGGTTGATGGTTATGTTCATGCTCTCGATGGTTGCAATGGTTTCAGGGGTGTATGTGTAAGTAAACATTTATCAAATTGTGCATTTTAAATATGTACAGTATATTTTATGTTAAGTATGCCTCAATAAAGCTGTAAAAAAAAAAGTGTGTAGTGGCAAATGGACCAAAAAGACCATATAACAACAGATCTTGTTTTATAAAGGCAGACGTTGCAAGTTTCACAAAAGGCACCTGCATCACTCCTATTGCCTCCTGCTTCTCTCCCCTGTGGTGGAGGAAGGGTCCCTCCTGTGCTCTGGGTCCCATCCCTTTGACCTTCTTTGAAACTTTGACCTTTAGTCTTCACCCTCCTCCTGTCGCCATTCTTTTACTCTCTTTTGCTTATTCCCCTGGGGACACAAATGTGCTCTTGGTATCTTTCTTTTTCGTTTTTCTTTTCTTTCTTTTTTTTTTTTTTTTTTTCGACAGAGCCTTTGTCTGTCACCCAGGCTGGAATGCAGAATGCGGTGGCTTACTGCAGCCTTGACCTCCTGGGCTCAAGCAATCCTCTCACCCCAGCACCTGACCCCATGTAGCTGAGGCAATAGGTGCATGCCACCACACCCTGCTGATTTTTGTATTTTTTGTAAAGACAAGGTTGCACCATGTTACCAAGGCTGATCTTCAACTCCTGGGCTCAAGTGATCTACCCACCTCAGCTTGCCAAAGTGCTGGGACTACAGGCATAAGCCACCACATCTGGCCTGTTATCTTTCATTTTAAAACCAAAATAAAACTCTTCTTTATGTAAACATACTCCCCTAGGTCCTGCTCTCTATACACACCCCCTCAACAAATATACACACATACATGCACATACTGAGTTCCCCAAATCTGATTACAACACTTTTTGTAATTTCTCCCAACTTTGTGAATTTGGACATAGCATGTCTGCCACACTATTTATTAAACTAATGAATTGTGATAAAAGTGAATATAAAGTAGATACTCTGTTAACACACAGTTGATATGTATTAACAAATAGATCAAATAGATCTAGTTTTGAATTCTGGTTCTGGCAGAATTCAACAGTCACAGTATTAAGTGTGACTCCGAGTAGGTTATTTAACTCCTTTAAGAGTGTTTGCTACTTGTAGATGCATTTATGATACCCATTTAATGTATTTCAAGACTTGGGGTGAGAATTAAGTGAAATCATGTTGTTCTGTGTGCCAGCATCCTGCCAGGAAGACATTAGACTCGGTGGATAGCCAGCTGCTGCACTTCTGCCTGCCTGGGCACCAGAGGCTCAATCTTCCTCCACTTTCCCTCTTCCCTTCTTCCAGGGGGATTGCTTCTTTTGGCGTGGGATGAGTCAGCGCGGCTCAGCACCTCACACAGAGGGCTCACCTCATCTTCCTTAAACCCGCCAATCCCTCTTCAAGCCCAATAAGCATTGCTAGGCAGCATCATTAGTCCACACCCACCGTGAGAACACTCACTGGCCACGGAGCATGGGAGCCCTGACTCACTCAGAGCCTTTCAACGTTTTCTTATTCTCAGCCCCAACTCAGTGTCTGTCTCCCTAAAACATTGATTTCTTTACAGCAATTTAATATTTCCACACTTATAATAAAACTATCTTCCCTGCAGTCAATCAATATAATGGTAAAATGAAATATAAATAAATAAAAATAAAACCCTACTCCTATGACATTTATCTGTACTTTGCAATAGGGCTACTACTTAGATATTCTCTTGTATTAGACTCATTGGTTTTGTGTGTATGTTTTTCCCCTGGCCGAGTAATCCTTGAGAATTAAAACAGTTTTCTAAAATCAAATCAAGTACATAATATAGTGCTCAATTTATGTCTGTTCCGTGGATTTTGATGATATCAACTGGCAAGTCATAGACACCCAAACTACTTAGTATTCTTCTCCCACCTCCACATCAATAAGATTTCTTTACTTATCTATTTATTCTCTCTTTGAAATTACTTTCCTTTTCACTTTGATTCCAGAAGGAGGAGGCCCAACCCAGACCCCACCTCCTCCATGAGACTTTCTCTTATGGCTTCTGCTGAAGTTCTTCTCTCCCTCCTATGACCTTCCATGGTACTGGACTGGGATTCAAAAGATCTATATGCCAATTACTAGCTGTGAGAATGTAGGCAAGATATTTACTCTCTCTGAATCTTGGTTTTCCATAACTCTAAAATGAAGATAATAACACCTATCTCACAGGGCCATTGTGAGGATCAAATGAGGTAATGTGTATGGAAGCTCTTTGTAAACTAAACTGAGATAAGTAAATGAAAGGGATGATTATCTCTATTATAGCTTATATCTAGTCTGCCTTGCATTGTAGTTACTTGTCAGTGGATCTGTCTCCTGAATTGGCTTGAGAAATCCTGGGAGAGTAAGAATGTTTTACTCATCTCTGTAACTTCCACTATGCCTTGCACATGTAGGTGCACATTAGAACCTGTTGAATTGAATGTGTAGCTGACTGCACTGGACCCAAGCCCTTCTTCCTCCAGAGAAGCAAATGTCTATCACAGCACCGGTAATTCTATGGACAGCTAAAGAAATCCAAAAACATTTGCTTTCTTTTTTTTAATGCACCAGAAGATGATTTTCAAAGAAGAAAGGGGAAATCGTTTCCTCTGATATGTGCCACATGCTCAAAGCCTGCAGAGCAAGTAACCAACACAATTCATCAAATGAGATTACAGGAATTCAGGAAACAGCAAGTCCTAATTAAGCCAAAACAACAATCCACACCAGATGCACACTCTATTTTCAAGCTATGATCTTGTATTTTATTATCCCACAGAGTTCTGGAGTCAGGACTTGTAGCAGAGGGACTGAGCTGGAAGCCAAAATAGGATGACAGTCTAGTTCTTGTGGAGGAGTCTAAGCTGGAATATCAGATGTTTGTATTTAAAGTCAGGAACATCTTCAAACCAGGGAGGGGTTAGTGCTCTTAAGTGACCAACTGCTGACTTCCTAGATTCAAACAGGGAAAAATGATGTTGAGAATTCTGTTGTAAGTATTCTATTTTTGTATAATTTCTTCAGAAGTTTTTTATCTACCCCTCCTGGTAGAGTTGGGCCCTTTCTCTCTGTGTTCCCATCATTCTGTGCCCATCTCTTCTTAGCCCACAACACACTGGGAACAAGAATGGTCACTTGGTCCATGTCAGGTCAACCAGTCATTCTCTTATGAGGCTTTGAACGTAGAGACTGAATTAGTCACATGGTGTTAAGATTGAAATCTCTACAATCTCTCCAAGAGGAAATGTTGACTAGACCGCTGGGTGTGACTTCAGAGGTCCGAAAGAGAGCTGTGGGCTGAAAATACACATTTGTAAGTCATCACCATATAGATGGCTAGCCATGTGGATGACATCTCCTAGGGTAAGACAGTATTAGGAGAAGAGAAGAGAGGAGACAGACAGGAGAGGAGGAGGGGAGAGAGCTCAGGTTTCAGATTTACCACTTATTTATTTGGTGATGGAAAGACCTTTGATCATCCTGAGTGACTGTTTTAGCTTTTGTAAAAAATGTATTTATTTATTCATTCATTTAGTTGACAATTTTTAAAATGCTTATTATAAGCCAGAAACTGTGCAAGACATTGGTGATACAGTGGTATATCATATAACATACAGTGGTATAACATACATAGTGGTAAATATAACATACAGTGGTAAATATAACATAGGCTTTCTCTCTCTCTGTGTATATATATATATATAGAGAGAGAGAGCACATCTTTATGATATGTAAATATATTTACATATATGTATATAAATTTATATATCAAATATATTTTACATAAATGTATATTAAATATATGTTTATATATTATATATATAATAAAGATGTGCAAGATATTGGGAACACAGTGGTAAATTGTGGATGCTGCATTTTGGCAATATAATTCTTGTTGCAGTCTGATTGACAACATAGAGCAAGTGACCATTCTTGTACCCAGTGTGTTACGGGCTAAGCAGAGATGAGCAGAGAACAATGGGAACACAATATATTGACATATCTCTTTATCTCTCTCTCTCTCTCTTCAGGAAGAGAGGTGTGTGTGTGTGTGTGATAAAGATAGAGGAATGCTATGATAGGGTGTGGCCAGGATGATTTTGATGCCCGTTTGAGAGGCAGCCATTGCAGTCCTGGGGCATCAGGAGAAGTTTCTGGAAGAATAACATTTAAGAAGAGCACTGAGGAAGACATTAGCAGTCATCCAAGTGAAGGTTAGGAAGTAGGAGGATATAAACTGGATGGAGGGAACAACAAACACAAAAGCCCACAAATAAGAGAGTGCATAGTGAAATGTAAGGAGTGATGAACAATTTCAGTCTGATTTAGAGGGAGGATCTGCAATGAGGAACGATGAGAGAGTCAGGTTGCGTCCAGATTACAGAGTGTCTTGTAGATTGGTTTTAGGAGGCAACCTTTCATCTCAAAGAAAGTAAAAAGCCATGGAACAGTTTTAGTTATGGAAATTTCATTAATAGAATTGTGTTTTAGCAATAAAATTCTTGTTGCAGTGTGGAAACTGCATTGGAAATAGAAAGGCACGTTAGAAAACTGTTGAAATAATCTAGATGAGGAATGAAGATGCCCTGCGTCAGGACAGTGGTTTAGAGATGAAGAAAATGTTTGGATGATAAAGACAAAAAGAAGAAGCAGGCTACAGCAGTAACTAGGGTTCCTGGGGTGGATAGAAGTCAAGGAAAACCGGACTTCAGTAGTTAGGTGGCATTTTGATGTCACTTTAGCAATAAGGAGCAAATGAACTAAGCCACCATGATGACCTCTGACTTCTACATAGTTTTCTTTTTCCTTTTTCTTTTCTTTTTTTTTTTTTTTTTTTGTTTGTTTGTTTGTTTTTGAAACAGAGTTCCCCTTTGTTTCCCAGGCTGGTGTGCAGTGGCATGGTCTCAGCTCACGGCAACCTCCGCCTCCCAGGTTCAAGCAATTCTTGTGCCTCAGCCTCCCACGTAGCTGGGATTATAAGCGTCCGCCGCTATACCCAGCTGATTTTTTTTTTGTATTTTAGTAGAGACGGTGTTTCACCATGTTGCCCAGGCTGGTCTTGAACTCCTGAGCTCAGGCAATCCACCCACCTTGGCCTCCCAAAACGGCAGGATTACAGGCATAAGTCACTGTGCCCGGCCGACTTCTACATAGTTTTCTATATATACATATATATATGTGAGTATGTGTGCATGTGTATGTGCATGTATTTGCTTTAAGAAACCATCAATAATACCCTCAATTTTCAACCATAAAAACTACAAACTTACCTACATCAGAATCTAATGTTGCTCCTTTCCACTGTAGGAAAAGAAGTTGTCCATCCTGTCTGCCATTGGTCCCTCTCTCTGTGCTTTGGACCCTTCTGCTTTATCTTCTTGTGAACAATTTCCCCTTCCTTCTCTTACATATTTAGACCCTACATCTCAATTGAATCCTTTCTATTAGTGTTAAAAATGCCCAAGTCTTACCCAATGAAGAGCATACACCTCAACCCACATCCCTCTTCCAGCCTTTCTTTCTGAGGTCCAAACTCATTTCCCCCTTTCCTCCCCTCTACCCCTCACTCCTCAGCACACTTTAGTCTCATGCCCACTCCCGTCATTTTCCAGATCCAGCTCTTACTAGGCTCTTCAAAGACCTCTATATTTCTAAATTCTTCAGACATGTTTCAGTTTTCCCCTTACATGAATGTCACAAAATCCCTTTTATTTACAAGCTATTTTTAATTGAAAAATGCAAAAGAGAACCAAGAATAATATAAAAAGCACCCATGTAATCAACAACCAAAATTTAAAAATGCTAACTTTTTCACATTTGCTTCAGAGCTATTTTTTCAAAAAACAAAACATTACCTTCTTAACATCACAATTCCCATTTCTTCCTTCTCTCTCCAGGGGGCAGGCATTTATCAGGAATTTAATATTTATCCTCCCTGTTTGTGGCCTCAGGGCCTAGCACAATGCCTGGTACATAGAATGTACTTAACAAATATTGTTGAATACATCCATTAATAAAAAAATAGTTTATATTTCAGTGCTTTGGGGAAATAGGGAAGGTTATTAATTTTCTGAGAATAAGATGGGGGAAAAAAGCCTAGGGAGAATGCCTTATGATGAAAAAGCACGTAGGATTCCTATCTGTAGGCATTTTGCTGGTGTGGTTCTAAAATATTACATAGTCTAAACTTTATGCTACACACTTCCAGTGACAGCTAATATACTGCTTTATAAAGTAACCCATTTCATTTCCGTACACCTTGGTTGAAGAAAATATTGTTTTTCGATTTGACGTCTCTTTTTATGTATTTCCTTTGAGTATTTCCAGAGTAACCACTATGCATGGCACACATTTAGCTGAAATGGAGGATTTTTCTCCTTTCAAATAACGGTCAAGAGGGTGGAACTTGAAAACATTTCCGTAGTGAAGTGGATGCATAGGAGGTAGAGAGGAGGTGAGTTGGGGACGGATGAAGGAAGAGAGGGAAAGAGTGAGAGAAATACAGAGTACGTGAGCAAGAGGTGCTAAGATCCTTCTCAATGAAAAAGAAAAAAAGGAAAAGGTAAGTAAAGTTGGATTAGTTACAAAGCTTCCCAAACTATATTGTTGTGTACATACCACTTACACATGCACACACATACATATACACACATAGAGATATCTACAAGTAAGGCAAACATGCAATTGGTGGGGTAGAGTCAGATTTGGAGCTCTATACCTGCTTCTGAACCCCATGTTTCAGCAAAGTATTCTTCATGCCAGTTGGTTGCTGTGGCAATACTCTGAGAAATTCTCCACATGCCTGTGTTAGTCCTGCAAGAGAGAGATTCTGTAATGCAAATGCATATAGTCTTAAGGAGAGGTTAGAAAAGCAGAATGGCCCAGTATGATTTCATTCCATATACCGCCAAATTACTTAATGCAACATATCCAAGAAATCCCAATAGCCACATAAATACTTTTTTTTAAAACTAGTTTGTAGGTAAAAGTTTGCCTGGCATTCCGCTAATTTCTGCCTGGCTAGAAAATATCATCACTCTCTATACACATGTGGGAGGAAAAGTTTATGAGAAAAGAACAGACTGGAGTCAGGAAACTTTTCTTCCTGTGGCAGATCTTTAACTATGTAGTGTTTGACCTTGGGCAAGTAAGTTCCCTCTAGGGCCTCATTTTCTTATTTGTAAAATAAGAGGAAAGCACTAGATGATTCCAACAGATTGCATCGCAGAGGAGACTTTGGGCGGTAAATGACCAAAAAAAAAAAAAAAATTCAAAATTTCAAATTAGCTTAAAAATACATGATATGTATCGGGTCATGAAATTAAAAATTCCAGAAGTGGGACTAGCTTCTGGTAAAGTTACCTTTAGTACTTCAACAATGTCACCCAAGGACCCAATTTTGATATCCATTTCATCTTGAGGCTGGTCCCAAGATGGCTGCCAGAATCTCAGGGCTACATGGCATCTCATGTAGCAGGAGTGTTTGCACTGGATTCCCAACAATCATTCTGAAAGTTAGTCCGATTGGACCAGCTTTGGCAACAAACCCACCCCTTAACAATCATCATAGCTGGAGGATAAAATGTGGTTATCAGCTTAACCTTGGCAATATGTGCTCTAAATAGGAAGCAGAGAGAAAATTCAGTTTTCCTGGAAATACAGGAATCTTTAAGAGCAAATCAAAGACAGCTGGAAAGAGGGTAAGGGGACTACTCGACAGATAACCAACAAATGTTTACTCTGGGGTTTCCTCAATTCTGGCATCTTCTACTTGCTTTTTCTGCTCCAAGGGAGAAGTAAGTTGGCTTTAAGCATGAAAGAGAACACCGTTTGAAGCTCTTTGTGCTTGAAAGTTCCTATTGCCTTTGAATTTTGCCCTAACCATGAACCTCACAGAAAACTACACAATAACTTCAGTGTAAGCCTTTTTAGTCTTTTGAACAGTTAATGAAAATAAAACATATGGAGAAATAGGGAACACACATATGCACACACATGCACACACATACAGACACACACAGACACAGACAGAAACACACACACACACACACACACACTTCTTGAGCATATTTCCATTCTACTGCATGACACTTGTCCTTTCCCTGTTCTTAATTTCTTATTTTTAAAATTAATCTGCAGTTTTCCTTTATACTTTTAAAATTTGCACTAAACTTCTAACTTTCTAAGAATGAATAGAGACACCTTTCTCCTTCCTTTATCCCTTAAGCACATATATGCACAGACATGTATACACATATCATATATTATACCAGGAAAAAGAAACCCCTATCAATAAACATGGAATTGAAGAGCCTTATCAGTCACCACATTTCAGGCAGGGTAACCAAAAATCAAATTTAAAATGATCTAAATATAAGGAAATATATTACCTTATAAAGAGAAATCTTGAGTTAGGATAGCTCTAGGTTAATTCAGAAGCTCGACAATGTCATCCAGGCCCTGGATTTTTTTCTCCATCCCTACCCTGTTTTTCCTAGAATGCTGGCATATTCTCTTAGGGTGACTCTTCTCACGGTAACAAGATGGCTGCCATAGCGCTAAGCATCACATGCTCGTGGTAAATCTAAAGACAAAAAAGAATACTTTCTCCTCCTGCTTCCTTTTCATAAAGCAAAACAAAATCTTTTTCTGGACTACTACCTCCTTCCAAGCAGACTTCCCCTCATGTCTCTTTGGTTAAAGTAGTCTTACATGCCCATTGTTAAATTAATCCCTGGAAAGATGAATTACCCCAGTTGGTGTGCCAATCAGGTTCACTGCCTGGGAGAGGCACTCTCTCGAAGCACATAATTGCCTGTTACCTGAAGCTAATAGAATCTGCTACAAAGGATTTTCAGAAGAAAATGCTCTGGTGAAGGACGTGTAACATGAAGCCTTTCTCTAAAGCCCCACTGCTACCCAGCAGTAGACTTTCCCTCCTGTGTCATTGGGCAGAAGGGGTTACATGCCTGTTCTGAAATGCCAGCTTACCACAATTCCCAAAGAGAAGTACAGTAATCATTCCTGTATTAAAATTTCTGTTTCTCTTTTTATTACTGGCCATGGAAATGAGGGTGATTTTTTTATTTTTTTATTTTTATTTTTATTTTGAGATAGGTTCTTCCTCTGTCACCCAGGCTGGAATGCGGTGGTGTGATCTTGGCTCACTGCAGTCTCTACTTCTCAGACTCAAGCGATCCTCCTGTCTCAGCCTCCTGAGTAGCTGGGACCACAGGTGTGAGCCACCACAACCAGATAATTTTTTGCATTTTTTTAAGAGATGGGGTTTCTCCTTTTTGCCCAGGCTGCTGTTGAACTCCTGGGCCAAGCAATCCACCTGCCTTGGCCTTCCAAAGTGTGAGGATTACAAACGTGAGCCACCACGCCCAGCCAAGGCTAAATATCTTATCATTATTTTGCCTCAATTTACTCCTCTGTAAAATTGAAATAACATTACAGCATCTACCTAATCATATGCTTTTGAAGGTTAAATGAAATGAGGTAGACATAAATGGCACAGAGATATACTAGTATTCTTTAAATATTAGTTCCTTTCCTGTATTGCCATCTTTCTTACTTTCCTTCACCTATGGACCTAGAAAGAAGAGAGTCACACAGCACAAAATACATTAAAATTTTCATGTAGCTGATTTTTTTTCCCAAGATAGAGTCGTGCTCTGTTGCCCAGGCTGGAGTGCAGCAGTGGTATGATCTCAGCTTACTGCAACCTCTGCCTCCCGGGCTCAAGCAATTCTGCTGCCTCCGCATCTCAAGTAGCTGGGATTATAGACACGTGCCACTATGTCCAGTTAAGTTTTGTATTTTTAGTAGAGACGAGGTTTCACCATGTTGGCCAGGCTGTTCTCGAACTCCTGACCTCGTGATCCGCCTGCCTCGGCCTCCCAAAGTGCTGGGATTATAGGCATGAGCCACTGCACCCAGCCTAATTTTTTATTTACCTTAAATTTTGGGATACATTTATTGTATGAAATAAATACGTTAGCATATTCATTTTGCTCCATATTTGAGTCTTTATAATCCCAGTCAGCCTGGATCTAGAGCTCATAACTTTGGTGCCCTACGTTTGCCTCCTGAGTCATCTCTTATTGGGGTTGTAGGAAAGCTGCCCATCTGTACATGAGTAATTAGAATGATATTGATTGGATAATGTGACCTATTCAAAGGTCATGAGGCCCCCTCAATTCTGTCACTTTTCTCTTAAGTCTTCCATTAGCATTTTAATTTTAGACCAATGTTTGAGTTATAGTTCTATGTATTTAGCTAGAGAAGAAAGGTTTTGCTTAAGGATCATTGAAGTTAATATTGAGGCAGAGAAGGCTTAATGGAAGAGTTAATATCTTAACTGGATTTTGAAAGATGATAAGAATTTGTTAGTAGGAGAAAGGGATAAAGGACATGCTGGGCAGAGGAAGCCACATGTATAAAATTCTAGAAGGAAAAAAGAACATACTAAATTTATTTTAAAAACAACGTTTTAACGCTGGAGAAGCCTGGCAGCAGATGTAGCTAGAAAGAGGGAGCTCAAATGTTGAAGACCCTTTTCTGCCACACTAAAGAATTTGGACTTTATTCTATCAACAATGAACAACTACTAAAAAGTTTAATTAGGGAAGAGATATGATTAGACTTATGGTTTAGCAAGATATTTCTCTCCAAAATAAAGATTTTGGGTGATGTTTTTTATGTTGGTGGATAAAATAGTGGCACTACTAACCAACATTTTATAGGAAGAAGGAAGAACAGGTTTGGAGAGGAAGATAATGAGCTACCTCAAGACATGTGGAGTTAAGATGTTTTTGGAACATCGAGGTGGAGATCTTTGCTTACCATTGGACCAAAGAAGAGGAGTGCAACCTTTAAACATTGTGTAATTGTCCACTTTCCCTAAGCTCCTCCAACAATACCAATTGTTTTAATTTAGAATGATTAAATAATAATTTAATAAATTATTTGATTAAATTATATAGCTTACAACTAATTTAATATGATAAATCAATGATTTAGAATTTAAAATTTAAAACTGTAAAAGTGCTTTGTTTATAAAGTTTAATAATAATAGCTCCTTTGGTTATTCTTTTTCTGTTTTTGAATTTATCATCCAAAAAAAGTTCAAGTAAATTAGCTAGCCAAGATTTTCTTGGACAGAAAACAGACTTAGTCTCTCAGGAGGTTATGCTTGCTTAAGTGTTCAAAGTCTTCCTTGTTTATCAGAGATTCCATGTCCTTTCTCAATATGAAAGTGAGACAACTATTCAGTCTCTTGCTGGAAAATAGCCCAAAGATGGGAGCTATGTTGACGATCTTCTGCTGTAGTAGCCACTGGTAATGAATATTGGAGAATAGCCATAGTTTTGCAGTGTCACTTTTGAATTCCTTCAAAATTCTTGGGTGAATTCCATTCAGAGTGAGTTATTTTATTTACATTAGTTTGACAATTTGATTTAGAAAATTCTGTTTATTTCCAATTCCTTTCTAACTAAAAACCAAGTGTTACATAGACTATCTTTCTTTTTCACTTGGAATAAACATCATTTTGTGGATGGACTGTAACAGCTGGCATCCCATTAAGCTGTGCTCCATAGAACATGGAAACATGAATACAGTATTTGAACTTTGACTCTATTGCAGTAAATCCCTGGATTAACTGCTGGCTGATACACTGCCTGGAAATGAAGAGAATCATCAAATAAACCATCAGATAAGGTGACCAAGACAGTCAGACTGGAAAACGGCTAGCTCATCTTTTTTAGTAGCTCATCTAAATGACTAAACTGAATCTAATACTACACAATCACTTCTCAGTTAAAAGCTTAAAGGATGCCTGAAACCTGCTTATTTAAAAGTCTTTATTTATTGTACTTGATGTAGAAATAATTTAGTGTTAAGTTTCAGATTATGCTTATAAAGAGACATGTGAGGTCTTATATGTATGCAAACTCCATTCATTCTTTCATTCCTTCATTTTATTTATTTGTCATAAATTTTATGCTATGATGTGCCATGTCCCATGTCCATGTTAGGCATGGAGATAGTAAAGACAAACATGATCCTGTTTCTCAAGAAACTTAAAATAAGTTGAAGGTTGTGATACATAGCAGTAAGTGTCATGTTAAAATTGCTACAGATATGAATATTAAGAAAGTATATTGCTAAGGAACAAGAGAGAAACATCAAAATCATACTGAGGGATTAGGAAATGTTTCCTAGAGAAAGTAATCACTACACCGATTTTTATCGAATGGGTAGGAGATAGCTTCATTAACAAGGTAAGAGAGGAAATTCCAGCACAGGGAGCATTATAAACAAGGCTGATGATGTGAACATGCAGAAGTCTCTATACAACTTGCCTGGAGGGTATGTGGATGTCATAGGTGGGATGGGGTGAATTTTTGGAAGATAAAGCTATAAAGGGAGATTGGGATCAGAATATGAAGAAGCATTTAAATTTTATCCCCAAGCCATTTGTTTTGGAATTCCTCTCTGGCCCCTGTGATTGTGTCAAACCTTCTCGTAAGTGTTTATTGCACAATGAACCTTTTTTGGTGGAACTTATCACAGATGTTACTGGCATTTACCTAAATAATTGATTACTTGATTCATGTCTTTTTTCTTCACCAGATTGTTAGTCCTCTGTGCTCCTGCTTCTTTACCTTACACATTTTGGTTGATAACATCCCCTTTGCTATAAGCTCCATGAGGACAGAGATTCTGTTTCATTAACTTTGTATCCCCAGAACTTATTACAGTGCCTGGAACATGGTGAATATTCAGTAAGTGTTGACTGACTGATTGAATGTGTAAATGAATGCCAGACATCGAAGCCATTGAAAGTCCTTATGAAGTGAATAATTTGCTAGATTGCATCTATATTCTGGAAAAATCCTGCTGGGAGTAGCCTTGAGTGATAAATTGGGAGAGAGACAGATCAGAGGCAAGGAGAACAGGTGGAAATAGTGCCACTGAGAATTAATGAGAGTCTAAATCTAGTAGTGTCAGAGAGAGAGTAACAGAAGAAAACAAATTTATTAAGGAAAAATAGATTTATAGATACTATAAGGCTTGATATCTACAGCTTGGTATTTAACTGGATGAGGGGAGCATATGACATTGAGATATTTAGGATGACTATTGCAGACTGGGTTCCCCAGGAAACAGACTCTGAGGCCTAGATTAGTATGCAGGAGGTTTATCAGGGAGTGCTCCTGGAATTAACACCTGTGGTTTGGAAGGGAAGCTAAGAAAAGAGAAGGAAAAGGAAGGAAGGGAAAGAAAGAGAGGGGAGGGGAAAAGAAGGGGACTCATTAATGTGGAAATAATAGTTGAAGTGAAAGGAGACAGGCAGAGAAAATTGGATTTGAGAGAAAGGAAGGAAAAACACAATGAAATGTTGTTCTCAGAAGTCAAAGAAAGATAGAACTTCAGGCAGGAGGAAGCAAGTGACTATGCCTAAATGCAGTAAGATAAGAACCCAAAATCATATGCTGAATTTAGCAAAACTTGCTGACTTCTGCCAAAATGCATCATGGAATGAAAGGAGGAGGGGTAGGAGCTTGACTGTAGTGTATTAAAGCTTGTATGTAGTGAGAGGCATTGCTGTGCGAAAGTAGGGTAGATTACTCTTGGGACACTTGTCTGTGAAGGGATGTGGAGTCATAGGATGGTAGCTATAGAAGGACATGGTGGTCAAAGAAAGTTTTGTTTGTTTTTATTCATTTTTTAAGATTGGAAAGATATGAAATGTTTTTATGCCAAAAGAAAAACACCCATTGAAAAGTTTGAGGACATAGAAGAAGGAAATGGGAAAGCATGGGACATAGGAAAGCATGGGACCCAAACCACAGGGAATTGGTCTGGCATGTTAGGAGTGAAACCCCTTCCATAGGATGGGAAGGAATAAAGAAAGCAATGGTACATGTATGGGATTGTGAATTTATTGCCTCAGTTTTCTCACTAAAGGGTGTAGGCAGAAATGTCAAATAGATCTGGAACCCCAGCACCTAGTACTGTGCCTGACACTTATAAACACCAAATAAAGATCTATCAAGTGAATATGAGAAAGAAGGAATTGCTCTCAGCAACTCTGAAAAACTTCAACCTTTTCTTGATATCCACACCCCACTACCTCCTTAACATTTCTGCCTGCACCACAGGCCAGTTTCATGGGTATAAAACGTGCATTCACACAGGAATCTCTGCTTGAAACAGGTGGAATATGATTGGTTTAATGCTGCTCTCACTTTCTTGAAACTCTTAATCATTTTAGAGCATATGGCCCCACATTTTTACCTCGTACTGGGTCCTGCAAATTATGTAGCTGGTCCTTCTGCCACCACAGAAGAGGTACCTGGTAGGTAAGACAGATATTAAAAAATAAAAAAGTGAAAGAAAACCATGATGTTCAATGGATTTTAAAAGAAAAATGAATAAAAAAGCAAAAACAATAAAATGAGTGTTACAAGTGAAGAGGTACAGAGATCTGTGAGACACACAGCAGGAAACCCTAACCTGGTACAAAAATGAGAAGGTCAACGCCAGGTGGAGGTGTGAAGAGTTAGTAGGGGCTAATAACGAGAGGATTCAGAAAGTGAGAATGTTCCCTGCAGAAGGAGAGCAAGTGGGAACATCCAGAGGTTCAAGAGAGACTTTTCTTTCAAGTTCACTATGTTTGGATAAGAGAGAGCCAAGGGAAAATAAAAGAGATGGGGCAGAAGGATGGGTGGGAGTCCGATCATGTTGTTCTCAGAAGTCAAAGAAAGATAGAACTTCTTTGACAGATACCACTGTCAACCATTTAAAAAAATTGGAGGCTCTATTCTATTAGTTTCTATATTGCTTCATAAAAGCTAATTAGCTTTAGAAAAGAATTTGATAAGAGGTTTTTTTGTGTGTTTTAGAAAGAACACACTGGATGCTGTATCGAGTGAACAGAAGAACATCAGGATGGCAGGATGGTAAGTGTGGAGATCAGTTGTTAGGCTCTTGGCTTAGTCCAGGGGATGGGAGGTGTGGACCCACTAGGGAGTGGCAGTGAGAATAGTGACAAGTGGCTAGACTTCAAATAATGTTATCTCTTCCAAGAGAGGGTCCATGCTTACTTCTGCCAAGCAGTTAAACTGCCAAGCCGTTAATTCAATCCTGAGTTGAGGTGACTTGAAGGTATATTTCAATCTTTGTAAGATCTGATCTGGTCTGGCCCTGCAGAAGTCCAGCTAAAATTCTGTAGTATATTTATCAGAGCCCCTCCTTCTAAATGGGCTCTGAACTCTAGCTGCTTCTTAGTCTCTCCACTATTTCTTTAGAGTCAGCAGATGCCAGCAGGGAAAAGAGGCATTCGGTATTGGACTCACCTCTCAGGGATCCCTTATTTCCAGGATCTTGGCCTATCAAGTCCTTTATTGTTCTCCAAAGCCTTTAAACAGACTTTTTAAAACTCATTTTCTCCAGATTTTCTACTGGTGCTTGATGGGAAGATTGGCCCAGTAAGCTGGTATACCACCACTGGAAATGGAATTATCAAAATTAACTTTCTGGAATCAAAGATGTACCCAGTACAAGAGAGAAAAGAGGAAAAGCACCTAAGAAAGTATAAGGCATGAATCAAGACACAATTTATGATGGCTATTATTAATATACCAAGAACAAAGCATACATCTGTTTGAGGGATTCATTATCCATGGGCAAGTAGAAGGAAAAAGAAGAAGGGAGCATGTTTGTAGGAGCAATGCTTAGGAGAATCCATGGGGATATACTCAAATGCACAGAAGGAGGGAATAAAGTTATTCCTAAGAGTGGTCACATTCCACAAGGAGACAGGGGAGGGAAGAAAATATTAGCAAATGTACAGAGAAATGAAATTTGGAGATGAACAGAGTTGAGGAAACTTATACTTGGCTTTGACTTTCTTCTTGAAGTAAGAGGCAAGATAGTTTGAGGAAACAGGAAAGGAAATAGGATATAGGACAAGGAAACTGTAAACTCAATGCTAAGAACTTCTAAAAAGGAAGATAGAGACTTCTGGAGGTGTAGAGATACATCATAGAGAAAAGGACTATGTAGTGGAAGTCCCTTCTCGGTGTGTTAAAACAAAAAATTCAGGTGAATAATGACTAAGAAACAACAGTGTGATAAAGTCACTTCTAACACCTCCTCCTGGTCCTGGGAGAGGAAGATATTGAGAAAATGATGCACTGGGTGAAGATGAGAGGGAAGTTCTGTCAAGCTCTGTCATCAAGGGAAAGTCATGTTTAATTTAACAGAACAAGGTTGCAAATGTGTATGAAAAAAAATAGTGAGGATTGACTTTCACTTTCAGCCATAAGAAGCAAGAAAATGTGGCCCACGACTAGGAGAAACATCGATTAGTTGAAAGATACCCAGAAATAACAGAGATGATGAACTTAATGAACAAGGACATTGAAATTGTTTCTATAAATATATTCCATATGCCCAAGAATGTAAAGAAAAATGCAAACGTAGTGAAGAAATAGAAGATACAAATAGAACCAATGGAGCTTCTAGAGACAAAAAAAAAATACAATATTTAAAATGACAATTTATCTGAATGGAATTTATGGTGGATTTGACAGTGGACTTGAAGATAGAACAACTATTCAAAATCCATCACAGGGAGGAAAAATACCTGATAAAGGGTGAGTAGAAGGGTTCCAGAGGCACTGACACTGACACAGTATCTACTTGGAAGCCTTCAGAGAACATGAACCCCAAACAAACTGCAGCTTGACAGGACAGAGATGGAAGCCAAGGAGAAGACAATCTGAAGAGCTTGGTTCCTAGGGGATATAGTGGATTGTGGCCATGCATTTTTTTATTTTAAAAATGTTTCCCAAAGCAAACTAATATTCCTTGGGTGTTTTCTATGTGCCATACTTTGTTCTAGCCCCAGTGGATAAAAAGATGCACATGGCACAATTTATAGTTCATATAGGGAGGCAAGCAAGGAAACAGGCAACTGCAGGAAGGATACTATGGACCATGATGATCATAAGGACATTAAAAGAGGTGCTCACTTTCAAGGTCATGCAAATCAGCCTGTCCCTTAGAGGGAACGCCTCCTTAAATCTTGCACCCTAGATGCCTCTCTCTGTCTCTTTTTTATAAATTTTATTTATTTATTTATGAAATAGGGGTCTCACTAGTCCCTAGTCTCTGTCCTGGGTAGGACAAATTAATGATGGTAGAAAGAAGTACTGGATTTAGGACTAAACTACCCAAGGTTTCTACTATCATTCAAATGTTATTGCCTGCATCACAGCATCCAGTGTTTGAGGGAGCCTGGGCCTCTGGTTTCTGGAGAATTGCTCATCTCTGAGTCCTCACTTCAACAGACTGTCTCTAACTGATGCCACTAACTAAAAAGCAAAACAAAGACAAATAAAATAAAAAGGTGAATTTAGTTCACAATGTCCTCCTTTGCATTCACCGTGTCCTTTACATCTTTCTATATTCTCACCAACAATACTTTATTTCATTGGTCTGTCTTTCTTACTAGACTTTGGGCACTGTGAAGACCAGGACTGTCTTATTCATTGCTTTTTTTGGTAAAGCATTTTTCTTATTGCAGTAAATATATGGAACATAAACTTTTTAATTTTTTAATTGACAAATAATAAGTGTACATATTCATGGGGCACATAGTGATGTTTTGATATGTATGATGTATAGTGATCAGATCAGGGTAATTAGCATGCCCATCATCTCAAACATTTGTCATTTCTCTGTGTTGGGAGCATTCAATATCTTCCTACTTGCTATTTGAAACCTTATAATATATTGTTATTAACTATAGTCATCCTATAGTGGTGTAGGACACTAGAACCTATTCCTCCTATGTGGCTGTAACTTTGTATCCTTTAACACATTTCTCCCTAACTCCCTCTTCCACCTGTCCTTCCTGGCCTCTAGTATCCTGCATTCTACTTTTCATTTCCATGATTAACTTCTTTTAGCTTTCACATATGAAAGAACATGAGGAGTTTAACTTTCTATACCTGCCTTATTTTACTTAACATAATGTCATCCAGTTATATCCATATTGCCGTGAATGACAGGATTTTATTCCTTTTTGTGGCGGAATGGTATTCCACTGTGTATATATGCCATATTTTCTTTATCCATTCATTTGTTATTGGACACCTAGGCTGGTTCCATATCTTGGCTATTATGAATAGTGCTGCAATAAACATGAGAGTGCAGATGTTTCTTTGAAATAATAATTTCCTTTTCTTTGGATAAATTCCCAGCAGTGAGACTGTTGAATGACATGGCCATTCTAGTTGTAGTTTTTTTTGAAGAACCTTCATGTTATTCTCCATAGTGCCCACTTTAAAATATACAATCCAGTGGCGTTAATTACATTCACAATATTGTGTGTTCATCACCATTATCTATTTCCAAAGTGTCTTACTCAATTGTTGTATCCTTATAACAGTGTATATTAAAAGTGTTCTTTTAATCAATATTTATTGAATGAATTTCAGAATTGGTACATGAATTAATCCAACAGTCTAGACACTGACTATAAATACAAAGCAATTAAGATTTCCTTTGCTGCTATGCAAACAAGGACAGCGAATAGAGGCTGTAAAATTGAAATGAGATGTAGATAGTAGTGGGGGCTACATCAAAGGAAATAGCTTTAGAAAGAGAAGCTGTGCTAATGAGGAATCATAAGGCATGTTTTTGGTGAAGAAACCACACGACAGAACTCAATGAGTTCCACAAGTGGGTGACAGAGTCGCTTCCCAATAGACAGCTTTCAATGGAGGCAGGCCTGATGATCCTTTGCAGGTGGTTTGACTCCTGAAGCTGTCCAAGAAGTACTCAAAATATTTTTGACATTTAATAAGCCTTTTTCTCCACCTACTAAGAGGAGGACAGGATGGTCCTATTACTATCTTTGGGGATGGAAAATAAATGGACAGTAATAACTCCTCTTTGTGCTTCATTAACGTGCAATCATCAGGGCAGCAGGTGTAGAATGAAGGTCAATGTTGACTGGATGTCACAGTGAGAGGACAATTCTGTAGGTTGAAATGGGAGAAGAGGCAGAATAACAATCAGAAATTGTAGGTCATGTGGAAAAATCAACAAAGGTTGCTTTTATTCTAGTGATATTTTCCAATTATGTTAAGCGCACTGTCTAACTTGCTAACATCCCCCTTGCTTCCCACTGCACTAAAAGGAACTAGTTATCTGACTGTGCAGTCAACCAGGAGACCTGGTGTGTCCCAGCCCAAAGGCTGAGGAAAAATGGCCCACAAACCATTTCTTACAATGGGATAGAGTAGAAAGGGTCAGAAGACACTGTCGTAAGGCCCTACTCAGCCACTTACTGGTTCTATTACTTTTGGGGGGGTTATATGTTTATATTCATGCAGATTTATATGACCCTTAGAATAATTATTATAAAACAAGCTCAATGCGTTATTGTCTAGCTTTTTTCCTCCTTCACATAACTGCTTGGTCCACCCCTGACCTAAACAAACAAATCTAAAAAGAGCTTACAACATCCCCCTCGATGGGTACGAGTGTGAATATTTTGGATAGGAGTGAGATTCATGGTTAACGTTAACCCACATGAAAGCTCTTCCCACTGTTGGAAGAGAAAAACAGATTTTCACTCAATGTCTTCTCAATTGCTAGGTTCTCTTCTTCATGGGAAAACACCCCACAATTATGGTAGTTGCTGCCAAGAGGATAATGGTAACTAAGAGAAAAGAAACCGTTATTATGGAGTTTGTCCAGAAATCCATCTCTATTATGTAACAGCAAATGATACAATTGATTCCCTCAAACTTGGGCCGGGAGACCTTTTTGGTAAAATGCAGCCAATCCACTGATTCTTTCTCCTTGTGTATTTCCCTACTCCTGTTCCAAACTAATCTGCATACCTGTATACTTAAGAGAACCTGGATCAGGATCCAGAACCCCCCAAAATGTTAATTAATATATTATATATTATATATACACACCTATATATCAGCCTAAATATATAAACTTATATATTTAAATATATATCAGCTTATATATATATAGAGAGAGAGCGTGCCATATATATATACACATATATATATCAGCTTAAGGTTACTAAAATATATTTAATCCAAATGTTATTTATAAATTTAAAATTCAGTATCTATAGGCATTTGCAAATGCCATATAAACATACACAAAGGCAATTTATAGCTTCTCTAGTACTAAATTGTTTTAATCCCTAAAATGATCCTCAAGAGGAAGACACAGGGATACTCAAAGCAAGATTGGCTTAGGGTCAGGGCTTATGTTAGGCACACATTGGTGGAGAGCTAATGGATCTTCCTTTGAAATTCTACCTTTATCTCCCTTTAAAAAGTCAATGAATTAATTTGTTATTACTCATGAAAACTTTTCTACAGAGTATTTTTTCACAGAAAAATAGAATGGTGGGACCTGAGGAAGAGAAAGCAAAAAGAAAGAGTGTAAGGTTATCAAGAGCTGGAAATTTTGGAAGGCGGAGGATGAGAAAGGTGTGGGCCAGGGCAGGGCAGGTAGGTGGTGACACTAAGGAGGAATTGCCAGCTTGGGTGCACAATAAAGTTTAGTGGGAAGGGTCCTCCAAAATAATTTCACTGCAGGATCTGGTCCAAGACCAGTTCTGGCTCTCATCACCCTTTCTCTAGCATGCTTTCACTCTGCAGCCCTCGGCTCCCAGCCCCTTACACTAGTTTCTCTCTTGATCATTATCTGCTCAGTGATGACCTCTGATCCATTCTGCCAATAGTTAGCCCAGACTCTTTCTGTTTCTCTACAGAGAGAAGGTGTGGGTGGGCAAAGCGAAGCAGAGCCCTGACCTCACACCAGCTGGCTGAGCTGTCTTGGCTTGCATTTGCTATTCCAGCATTTGTGGAGTTTGAAATCTGCATGCTTGGGGTGAGGAGAGCTGGATCTTGCACCACAGTCTCCCTGTGGGCTCTTGAGTAAGTGCTTTTAGCAGCTAGGGAAGGTGGACACAGAAAGGGAGGGGAAGAAGAGGAGTACAGAGTATTTGTGTAGTGTGATCTGAGGGACAGTTAATAGCCCTGTCTCCTCACAATCATAAAATAAAAGTATCTTTCCCAAGAGGCACCATCATGTTAAAAATGCAACTATTAGAAATACACTCAGTTCAGTAAAGCATTGCTCTCTCCTCTTGATTCTTACCTTCCCTTATCAATATAAATATCCTTAGGAAGGATCACACCCGAGTCACTGATACTTTAGCATACATAATCAGAAAACATTCTTCAATCCCAGGAGAATTTAGAAGATCACTGTAGCTACTGGGTTGAGATGCTTCTGGGAAGAAATTGATGAAGGAGGATAAGAAGAAAAGGACAGCACAGAAAAGGCAGAAAGGGATGTCAAGACAATCTTCACTGACTTAGCAGGACCTCCAGGCCCACTCCAAAGCCACGCTACAAAGATCTCTTCCTGTCGTCTTCAGTGGCACATATTATGCGGCCATTCAATCTCAGTAAGTGGGTGCATGAATGTCTATTTAGTAAGTATTCTGTATTCTAATGTATACTAAGTATGTAGTAAGTATGCTAGAAAACTGTCTTGTTACAAATATGATTTTACCTGCAATCCCGTGGAGGGGTGATCAGAGAAAAAGAAGAGTTCAGAAAGTACCTTTCATCTCACTCCAGAAACTACTAAAAACTACTAATTTTCTTCTCCAGGTATTGAACTGATACATTTTATTTCTCCCAGAAAAGATTAAAATTGTATCCACAGAGGCAACCTCAAAACAGAGTTAATTGTTGTTCTGGAAGCAGGCTGATACATTTTTTAAGATTGTAGGACAAAGTCAAGTATGAAGTTTCTCCTGGTCTATTCCAAGATACAAAATATAAATCAATTTTGGAACAATCCACTTGCCCGCAGCCACAGACAGAAAATAAGCTTTCCATGGAAAATGAAGGGAGAAGGTGCGGAGAACCTGGGTGATGCAGCAGAAGAAACAGAAAGCCTGCGAGTATGGGCAGGGGCATTCCAGAATCACCAGAAATGGAACGTGCAGTTCTCCCTGCTGATTGCTTATTAGTGTCCCTCAAGATTCATTCTTGCTCTGACACCTTCAGGAAATTCATAGATCAATCTTTTCTTTTTTTAATTTGATGCTGCCATAAAAGCACTGTATGGTACTATGAAGGGACAAACAGCTTCCTCCGTAATATCCTTGCAAAAAAGAGAGCTCCAAAGGAATCCTTGAGGGACCCAGGTGACCCAGTCTGTGTTCATTTCTACTCCACAGTCAAGTCACATAGCTCTGGTATCATTAAGGATGACTGTTTTGCTTAGAAATAAAAATCTGTGCTCTGACATTTCTTACCTCTGAAAATAGTGACATGGTCGTTTCCCAAAACCTCTTGAGCCTGTAATCCATCAGTTGTACTTGCAGGCTTAGACTTACATAATTTGAAGGAGTTTGGGTCTTTCCCAAATATGTTACTGAAATGGAAATCCCATAAATGAGAATGGATTCTAATTCATCTCAAGTCATAATTTAGATTGGGAATTGGCACTTTTTCTGTAATGAACCACACAGTAAATATTTTAGGTTTTGCAGGCCAAATGGTCTCTGTTGCAAATACTCAAGTTTGCCCTTGTACCTTGAAAGCAGTCACAGATAGTGCATAAACAAATGGGTGTGCCTATGTTCTAAAAAGCCTTTATTTATGAAAGCAAGCAACAAGCGGGATTTTCCCAGGCCGTGGTTTGCTGAGCCCTGCTCCAGATGGCTCTTTGCAACACCCAGTTTCTTTTATTTTTCTGTGCTACCTATTGCCACTATCTGAGAGTTCTGAAAGTTTCTAAATTTACATAAATAGTCTATGCATTGGTATGATTTTCTCAAAATTGCATTATAAACATGTGCTTTTCAATGTCTTTTATCATATCTTTATAGATTAAAAAATACACAATAAATTCTACCTGGCTGCATTCTAATTATTTTTCTGAACACATGAGCATATTTGTATGTAGCTGGGATTTGTACATGTATTCTATTTCTCTATTTTGTGATTTATACTCAATATTTTTCGTAGAGACATTGTTATGTATTGATATATTCCGCTTACTTATTACAAAAGATTTTACAGTATTTCATTACATTTATAAATCTGGCTTGCTAAATATTCTCCTACTGTTAAATATTTGGATTTTTCCATTTTTTTTCTGTGAGCTAAATAGGGCTACTATAAAAAATCTTTGTGTGAGTGACACACAAGAAGGTTAAAATCCGGCCGGGCGCGGTGGTTCACGCTTGTAATCCCAGCACTTTGGGAGGCCGAGGCGGGTGGATCATGAGGTCAGGAGATCGAGACCATGGTGAAACCCCATCTCTACTAAAAAAATACAAAAAAAATTAGCCGGGCGTGGTGGCGGGCGCCTGTAGTCCCAGCTACTCGGAGAGGCTGAGGCAGGAGAATGGCGTGAACCCGGGAGGTGGAGCTTGCAGTGAGCCGAGATTGCACCACTGCACTCCAGCCTGGGCGACAGAGAGAGACTCCGTCTCAAAAAATAAATAAATAAATAAATAAATAAATAAATAAATAAATAAATAAATAGAAGGTTAAAATCCAAATGTAAAAGCTAACTAGCTGCAAGCTGTACTAATAATTGTGTTTGAAACATGGTAACATTACATACTCAAAAACATAGCCAGATAATTTTTTCAATTATAAATTCATTGGATTGCTCTATCACGACATCACATGATCTGTCAGAAAACTATCTTATGCAACTTTTACTGAGATATGGAATTTGATCTTACTTTTTTTAATATTCTGTAGTTCCCTGCAAATATTACATATTTCCTCTCAGATTTGATGATGTATCTCAATATTGCTATACAAATCAGCTGTTCTGATGGCTTAAATACTCCAATCTATGTTCAAACAATGTACTTTAGTATCTAAATAAGATAGTTTCATTAACATTGCCAACAATCTTATAATTAACGTCCAGATACTGTCATACTCAAGCTCAATAGTTTGTTTTTCCCAATGGGAGAGAGTTGAATTTCAAGATTGGTAGCAACTTTTCCTTAGCTCAGAGCTCAGGTATTGGGCTTGCTATTTCCAGAGCCAGCAGTAGATTCTTGCCTTTTAGGCCTATGGGCCATTGAGGTATAAAGTAGCAGAGAGGGCTGGGAGGGGACATTGTAAGGAACCATTCCGAGGCTTTTTATTTTTTTGGCGAAAAAGGGCTTGCTCAGATGCCTCTCACCAAATCACCTACTTAAAATGATTGAGACAACTGAGCACCCTAATATACTGATTCATAACTTTTTTTTCCATCTATTTGCATCTTCAGATCTTCAGGTGCCTAAGCCAGCAAGAGATACCTTTATAGAGAAAGGACATGTAGCCTAGATCTGTGCTTCTCAATTATCATTGGTAAATAAACTTTTTTTTGTTTAATTTTCTAAATGTCACCCACCACTACTTTCATAAAATACAATAAAAATAATTATCAAAAAACAAATAAAAATCAGACATGCAAGTTACCAGCTCCCAATTTCACACTTATAACTAGAGATCATTTTAAATTTTTATTATAACTAATATAAATATATTTATTATATATTTATTACATACTTCCGTTGGATGTTATATTACATTAGCATTAAATAAATATAATCAGAACAAACAGCATAGGTAAACATATTAAGACTGTCACTTTTTAATTGAAACAGTCATGTTTTTCATTTTTTATTGAAAGCTTGTGTATACATAAATAATATAGACTTTACCTAGCCTATGGTGAACAGGTCTGAGGCCTAGACTTTTAGTACCAACAGTGTGGAAGGCCTGGCCAAAGCTTAAGCTCCAAAAATACCTGATCTTTTCTCAGTCTCTTACTATCTGTGTGACTTTGTGACAATTCACTGTTTTTTTTTTTTTGAGACAGAATCTCACTCTGTCACCTGGGCTGGAATGCAGTGGCATGTTCTTGGCTCACTGCAAGCTCTGCCTCCCGGGTTCATGCCATTCCCCTGCCTCAGCCTCCCGACTAGCTGGGACTACAGGCACCCGCCACCATGCCTGGCTAATTTTAGTATTTTTAGTAGAGACGGGTTTCACCGTGTTAGCCAGGATGTTCTCGATCTCCTGGCCTTGTGATCCGCCTGCCTCAGCCTCCCAAAGTGCTGGGATTACAGGCATGAGCCACCGCGCCCGGCCCTTTTTTTTTTTTAATACTTTAAGTTCTGGGGTACATGTGCAGAATGTGCAGGTTTGTTACGTAGGTGTACACGTGCCTTGGTGGTTTGCTGCACCCATCAATCTGTCATCTACATTAGGTATTTCTCCTAATGATATCCCTCCCCCAGTCCCCCCTCACCAACAGGCCCTGGTGTGTGATGCCGGCATCCCCATGTCCATGTGTTCTCATTGTTCAACTCCCACTTATGAGTGAGAACATGTGGTGTTTGGTTTTCTGTTCTTGTGTTAGTTTGCTGAGAATAATGGTTTCCAGTGTCATCCATGTCCCTGCAAAGGACATGAACTCATCCTTTTTTATGGCTGCATAGTATTCCACGGTGTATATGTGCCACATTTCCTTTATCCAGTCTATCATTGATGGGCATTTGGGTTGGTTCCAAGTCTTTGTGAATAGCGAATGCTATTGTTATTGTAAACAGTGCTGCAACAAACATATGTGTGCATATGTCTTTACAGTAGAATGATTTATAATCCTTTGGGTATATACTCAGTAAGGGGATTGCTGGGTCAAATGGTATTACTAGTTCTAGATCCTTGAGGAATCACCCCACTGTCTTCCACAATGGTTGAAGAGAAGCACAGACTATAAGGCAAAAATTGTTGATCTGACTTCAAAAACATTAAAGATTTTTGTTCAACACAGGCACAATCGACAGTGTTAACAGATGTGTACCATACTAGGGGAAAATATTTTCAAAGTTTAAAATAAAGGAGATTAATACTTAGATTATAAAAGCAATTCCTACTAACAATTAGAGAAAAAAATAGGAAAATGGGTGAAGGATGTGAATAAGAAATGCAAAAAAGGAGAAATCTGAAGGACTACAATTAGATCAAGAGATTCTCAACCTCACCAGTAAGAAGAGACATAAAAATTAAAGCAACAATAATATACCATTTAATACTCATTCAATTGGCAAAAGTTAAAAAGTTACACGACTTCAAGTTTTCAACAAGTTGGGGGAAACAGGAACCTACATACGTGGCTGGTAGGAATGGGAGCTGGCACAATCTTTCCAAAAAGTAATCCGGCAGCTTTTAGTAATTAGTTTCTGTGTACCCTACAATATAGCAGTCTCTCTCTTGGGAATGTGCCTGAGAGATTTTCACACAGGCCTGCAAGACACCACATAGAAAAATGAACACAGCAGCATTATTTGTTACAGCAATAGTTGTCCATCAGCAGATGAAATAGAATTCAGCTGTCAGATGCGATAAACTAGTGAATATATATCAGAACATAACATTGAATAAAGAGATAAAAGAATATAATGAGATGCTATGTATGACGTAAACTAAAAGCATATACATGGCCAGGCGCGGTGGCTCACATCTGTAATCCCAGCACTTTGGGAAGCCGAAACGGGGGGATCACAATGTCAGGAGTTTGAGACCAGCCTGGCCAATATGGTGAAACTCTATCTCTACTAAAAATACAAAAATTAGCTGGGCGTGGTGGTGGGTGCCTGCAGTCCCAGCTGCTCGGGAGACTGAAGTAGGAGAATCTCTTTAACCTGGGAGGCGGAGCTTTCAGTGAGCCGAGATGGCGCAACTGCACTCCAGCCTGGGTGATAGAGCAAGACTCCGTCTCAAAAAAAAAAAAAAGAAAAGGAAAAAAAAAAGCATATACACAAAACACTACTAGATATCTTTCACAAATACGTATGTATCAAGAGTATGAAGAGATATACATTAAACATCTTAGAGGGAATGTATACTAAGTGGAAGGAATGGGAATAGGGAATGAGAGATGAAGGGGAAAACTAAAATAAACTAAGAAAGGGGCTTTATGGGATCAAACATAAGAGTGTGCCAGGAATTGAAATAAGAGTATGAATAAACCGAATCTCTGAATCTAAAATCCAAAAAGTTAAAAAAACAAAAAGGCACACATAATATGGAACAGGGTGCTATAAGAAGGCACAGTTGGTCTCTGTGTAAGTTTCTCCTAAGCACATGGGAATACATGAGCCTCACAGGATATAAAGTGCAAATCAAGACCCTGTTCTTAAATTCATGAACTATGATTCTGCTTAGACTGTTCTCCTTCAATCTCTTGAAACTCTCTTCAATTCTATAACAGTAGTGATAATTAGCCAAGTGGGGAGGGGAGGGCATAATTCCACTTTCCTGAGAAGCTGGTGACAAAGATACCCCCTGGCAGAGGTATTTTAGAAACGTTGATTGTGTTCTTGTATTTTCCATGTTTCCCTCTACGTGCTGGCAGTAGCAAATGTCTTTATCGTGGCTGTCGTCCAGAGAATTCGAAGCCAGAGCTCTGCTCTGGGCATACATCCAGAAGAGTGATTTGGATTCCATGGCTGAAGAGCCCCAAAGTTTAAGGAGGGCCCAGAGGTTATGCTGACTGCCTCTTCAAGCCTTTACAAGTTGAAGAGGGAGAAACGCTGAAAGCCCTTGGTCTTTCTCAAGGCTGTGTGCGGCCTTACTTTGATTTTTGTTCTGGGACAGGATGCCTAGATGTTTAGAAGTGTTTTAAGAGCAGGAGGTCAAGCATCACCCTCTTGAGGGGCCAGAGTAGAGTGGGGAGACTATATATCTGTGTTTTAGATCTTGCTCTACCTCCACATTGGATATGAAGATTAATTGGGTAGAATTTTCTCAACCCATTGCATTCCTTACCATTTAGTGTGCATTCACTCTGAGATGATGGCTAGAATTTCATGAGCCCTGTGTTTATGAAACGACTGAAGTGTGCTCATCTTTTTAGCATAGAAGAAACACCACTCATTGCCAAAGAAGCAGCTACTCACGAAGAGGGATAAAAAGCATCTGAAATTCCTTCCAATCTCACATCAAATGTCTTCCAATACACTGAAAGTCCCATTATTTTTATTGATAGTAAAAATTTTCATGTTAAGTATTTATAGTTATTATTTATAAACAAAATTTTATAATTTTAACCAAATTGCTAAGAAGCTATTATTCCCATTTTATAAGTAAAGGTAAAGAATGGTCTTACAGAGGGAGATTACCTGCGTTGACCAAGATGACACAGCTAGGATATAGTACAGCCGGGATGCAAGCCAGGTCTACATGGATGCGTGTGTACAGCTTTATAGCTTATTAGTGTTGCCATTAAAAGCTTTCGCTAAGATAATACATATATTTTATGCAGCCACTTAGAAACTAAGGCATCCTCAAAACTTCTGTATGATTTTTTTTAAATTTTTTAAATTTTTTTGTGGGTACATAGTAGGCGTATATATTTATGGGGCACATGAGATACTTTGATGCAGGCATGCAACGTGTAATAATCACAGTATGGAAAATTGGGTATCCATCCCCTCAGTATTATTGATTGGTTCAAACTAGGCAGATACGACCTCAAAACCAGATCCTTGAAAGAATGAAGCACAGAAAAATTTAAAAGCTTTCAAGCTTTGGATTTCTCGTCACCTATAGAGCAAAATAGTGCCCTGCAAACAGGAGAGACCCCGTCAATACAAATTCCCGTCCCCTCCTGCCTACCTTGAGGTGCACAGTAGAATGTGAGGGGCAGAAGACTGGATACCAGAGGACTTGGAATCTAGGAAAGGGGACACAAAAACCAAAGGCACTCTGAAAAGGTGATAAGAGATCTTCCATGGCAAACAGAACCTGTTTTTCCATTCTTCCCGAAGGTCAGGCCTTACTCTGTTGACGCAAGGGCTGTTTTCTGTGTCATTTTCCATCTAAGGCTGATGGTCCCTAAGCACAGCACAGATTTTGATTCTTTCTAATCACTTCAAAGTCTATCTAAAGATTCTACTGAGAAGGAGCCTGTAATCTTTCATTGTTATGGGTTAAACATATCGACTTTCATTTGATAGGCAAAATGCCCTGTGATAACACGTAACAATAATTACAGTTGCAGTAATAGCAACCGTTAAGGAAATGTTTAGTATGTATCAAATGCTGTGAAAAGTGCTTTATATACATACATCATCTCACATGATCCCCTCAACGCCCTCAAAAGTTGAAATCATTACTTCTACTTTACATAATTGAAAATAAAGGCCGGGTGCGGTGGCTCATGCATGTAATCCTAGCAGACTGGGAGGCCGAGTTGGGCAGATTGCTTGAGCCCAAGAATTCAAGACCAGCCTAGGCAACAAGGTGAAACTGTCTCTACAAAAATATACAAAAATTAGCCGGGCTTGGTGACACACTCTGTAGTCCCAGCTTCTAGGGAGACTGAAGTGGTAGGATTGCCTGAGCCCAGGAGACAGAGGTTGCAGTGAGCCAAGATCATGCCACCGCACTCCAGCCTGAGTGACAGAGTGAGAACCTGTCTCAAAAAACGAAGCAAAAAAAAACCCCAAAAACAGTCAAGTAATTTCCCCTTGACCATCTAATGCCGGGTGGAACTAGAGCCAATTTACTTCAGACCCCAAATACCATATTCTTGACCCTTATATTTTAACTTTGTTACTAATACCCTGATCATCTATGATCTAGGGAAACTGAGGCACAAGATGTTGATTCATTAAGGTAACAGTTTGGAGTAGACGGGGTGGACTTGTGATTTAAAAACATAAATTTTGCTTCTTAATTGTCCATTCATTCATGTAACTAATATTTACGGTGAGGAATAATTTAATGCTGCATTCTATTAGTAAAAATATCTGCAGTAAAGTATAACTGAACATCATAAACATGTTAATAATAAATAACAAAATAAATATTAAATGTAATCATAAGTGATATTTCCTACACAACTTATTGCTTTCCTTTAAAAAGCCTTCTTCAGTTCCCTCTAAACCATCATTTTTTAATCTGAGGCCCCACAGGATTCATAGATAAAATTTGAGGAAGGGAAGGGGTGACTTACATGGAGTTGGTTTGGAAAAAGCTGACATTTTTATTTCACTAACATCTAATTGAAATTTGTTGTTTTTCAATTACAAATATTGGCAACAAACTATTGTAGTATTTAGGAATATCTCCAAATTAATCACTATGCATATTTTAAAGTATTATTTTGCAGCTGTTATAGATATCTTGAAATATCATTGATGTTCATCTTTATTTGGAAATTATAATTGTTATTAGATATACTGCTACATATATTTATCTAATACTTTAATAAAGATATATATTCCTATAGCACAAATATTTTAATATTTGATAACTGCATTTCAATGTAATTTGTCTCTTTTGCAACCTTATGCCATTTATGTATTTGACAACAATATTGAGGAAAGTCCATGGACTTTACCATAAAAAAGTTTGAGAATTCCTGTTCTGCATCATGTAATAGAGGTAAACTTTCTTATAAACAGGAGTTGGAGTGCAGAGAGGATAATTCTGCCTGATCTCTGTAGAGCAAGAGGGTCCTAAGCCTGAGACCATTCCTGAGAAACTCCTTCCCATACACCTTGCTCAGACCAATGCATGTGCAGTTAAGTTTCTCTCTTTGGCTAGCTTATGTCTTCATAGTTCCAAGAAGAAGCGTGTCCTCGTGGACAGAAAACTCAGCAATTGGTGTCTGTCCAAATACTGACTGAGACTCAGGGCCCTGCAGTGTTGGCTGGTCATTCAGGAGCTTCGTACTGACACCTGGGTTCATGTCGGGCTTTCTTGTGTGATCCTAGGCAAGCTCTTCAAGACTCTGAGTCTTGAACTCATCTTATTATAGTTGGGATCATAAGCCTTGATATTTATAAAGTGCTTTACAATTTTCAAACTACTGCATTATCTCTTCCGTTCTCACAATACGGCTTTAGAACTGGATAAGCATTATCACTCTTATATTACATGTGAGGAAGCAGGCTCTGAGAGGCCACAAAACATGCCTAGGATTCTATATGAGTTCATGGCAAAGCTGGGAGTAGAACCCAGGTCTTCACACTCTTAGAAAAATACCGTTTCTCAACGTGGGCAACTTTACACAGCTTACTAACAGAAATGTCCTCTGCGCGTCTCTCTACCTGCTGTTTTCTTTTCTTTTCTTTTTTTTTTTTTTTTCTGAGACAGAGTCTCACTCTGTTGCCCAGGCTGGAGTGCAGTGGTGCAATCTCGGCTCACTGCAAGCTCCGCCTCCCAGGTTCACGCCATTCTCCTGCCTCAGCCTCCCGGGCACCCGCCACCGCACTGGCTAATTATTTTGTATTTTTAGTAGAGACAGGGTGTCATCGTGGTCTCGATCTCCTGACCTCGTGATCTGCCCGCCTCGGCCTCCCATTAAAAACTCAGTTCCTGCAATGACCCTTCATTTCACCCCACCAAAACCCCTTTTACCCCGCACTTGTGTAGTACCCAACAATGTGCCTTTTGACATTGGTGGATTCCTGCCTTAAGTTGTGACAGGCTTGTGTGCTGTTACTCAGGGTGAATTTTGGGTCTAGCACAGTAGCTGGCTGACCTTGGACAAGTCACTTAAGCAGCCTGGGCCTTTACTTTCTCCTCTATAAATGGTGATAATACCAATTTCAGAAGCTTGTTGTGAAAATTAAAGAAGAGGATCATGAAGATGGTTTTATAGAACTGTAAAATACTTTATAAAATGTCACTTGATGCTATCAACAACCAACATAAAGCTAGGTTGGGAGGTGGTAAGATACAATGAGTGATTCAGAAAAAGAATCTGAGGGCATAGGAACTGTTCAAGTCCTGGCACTTTTTAGTCGCATAACCGTGGAAAAACTGCTCTCCCTTCCTGAATCACAGTTCTCAGCTTTGACAGAAATCTTTTATTTTACCTATTAAAGATTTTGTGAAGATAAAATGAGACAATGTATCAAAGCTCTTACTGCAATGTCTAACACTGAATAACTTGTATTGTTGTTGTTATTATTATTTTTTCTGAAGATGAAGAATCTTTTTTTTTTTTTTTTTTGAGACAGAGTCTCACTGTTGCCCAGGCTGGAGTGCAGTGGTGCGACCTCCTGGGTTCAAGCGATTCTCGTGCTTTTGCCTCCAGAATAGCTGGGATTACAGGCATTCACTGCTACACCCAGCTAATTTTGTTGTTTGTTTGTTTGTTTGTTTTAGTAGAGACGGGTTTTCACCATGTTGACCAGGCTGGTCTCGAACTCCTGACCTCAAGTGATCCACCCACCTCGGCCTCCCAAAGTGCTGGTACTACAGGCATGAGCCACTGCACCCAGCCAGAAGAAGAATCTTTTCTTACACATTTTATTTCCCACAATATTAGCACAGTATTTTGCAAATAATAGGTGCCCAAATAGAATTTTTGAAGGAATCACTGATTTTTTAAAAATTCTATGAGGTAATAGAGAGGAAAACACTGTAAATTTTAAAAATTTCCATCCAAATATCATGCCTTGACATTTTTTCTCAAGACAGAGACACCGTGTTATAGAACAGAGTTAACAGGTCTGAATACAAACCAATTCTTGAGACTCATCCCGGCTGTCTCCTGCACTTCTAAAGATTGAAGGATACTTTAATCTCCCATCCTAAAGCTTAAAGGTATGCTAGCTATATGGCACGGCTTTGTTCTTCTATGTGACACTGCTTGCTCATCTAATGGGGGTGGCTTTCCAAGCACATACAGTTTTTCAAGGGTCCGTCACTCTCATCAGATGATGAGCTCCATAGGAACCGAGTCCATATTTACAGCTCTTTGCGTTCTCAGGAGTCAGCATAATGGAGGCCAAAGGGAAGGCCCTCACTGAATGTTTACTGCTGACCATGATGGTTTTACCCATTCCGTAGCCCAGGTTCCAGGCAGAGGCAGTTGCTAAGGCTTTGAATATACAACCCATTTTCCTTTATTCTTTTAGAGTTCTTTTGAGAAAAGAAGCACTTAGAGAACTAAGGCACCGATTGAGGATGCTGCGATTTTTACTACAGCTGTTAATTATTAGCTGATGAAGGAGAAAAGGAAATATTAAATGCACAGGTGGTCAAGATCACTCCATCAGATAGAATGAGGTTAGTCATACACCTCTAGCTTGTTGCTTCTAGGATTTCATGATGCTTGATATTAAACAATTAAGAATGAAAAGACCTCTATCTGAATTATGATATGTCTGGAGATAGAAATCTCACTTTTATGTAGCACTTTTACTGTAAAAATAGCTTTTATTTCCACCTTATTATTTTGTCTCACAATAGCCTTGTAGAGTAGGTGGTATTATCCCCAGTTTTACAGATGAAGAATCTGGAGTGTAGTGAATTAGATCTAAAGTACTCCTTAAGGCTACAAAGCCAGTGTATTTATTATCTATTGCTGTGTAACAAATTACCCCAAACTTTAGCAGCTTAAAACAACAAATGTTAGTTATCGCACAGTTTCTGTCATCCAAGAATCTGGGCACTGCTCAGCTGGATGCCTCTGGCTCAAGGTCTCTCATGAGGTTACAGTGATGCTCTTGCTGAAGGCTCAACTGGGGTAGGATCGGCTTCCAAACTCACCTGTGGTCATTGGCAGAATCAGTTCCTTGCGGGCTGTCAGACTAAGGGCTGCAGTTCCTCACCAGCTGTTGGCCAGTTCCTTGCCATGGGGGGTCTCTCCATAGGGCAGCTCACAACATGGCAGCTGGCTTCCCTCAGAGTGAGCAAGTGAGAAAGCAAGAGAGAGCACCCAACACAGCCACAGTCATTTTACAACTCAACCTTGAAAGTGACATCCCAGTATGTCTGCTGTGTTCTGTTCATTAGCCTCACTCGAGGAAAGGGAGTTACAGAGGGGAATGAATAGCAGGACATAGGGTCACTGGGGGCCATCGTAGAGGCTGCCTCCACAGCTCAATTCAGTAAAGAAGGATTCAGACTCAGACTAGTGTTCTTTCTGATACACCATGCTGCTTCAGCCAGGACCCATTAGTTATTTCACTTGCCTAATATTTATTGCAGAAACTATTCTTGACACAAGGGATGCAAAAATAAAATATGTGGCCTGAAGAAACTCACAATGTATGAGTGAGGAATGGACAATTCCGGTACCCACTGGGGTCAAGGCCATTCCAGAGAAAAGCAGGTGGCATTGTGGGAAGCTCACTGTGAGACACACTCCCCAGTCTCAAGAAGCCTCCTGGATGGAGGAGCTGACATCTGAGACAAGTGTTGACAGACTTATGGACTGGCAGGATTGGGTGAGGAGAAGTGGAAAAGGCCTCTTCCGCACCTATGAAAGACTAAGTTTGAGAAAACATCACCCATTCAACAAAGTGCAAATTCTTTAGTACAACAGCCAAGAGATAAGCAGGGTAAGCAGCTGGTGTTGAGGCTGGAAAATTGAGCTGTGTGCAGTTATCAGCCTTCATCACATTGCACCACCTGGAGAGCTTTTAAAAATACCTATACCTTAAATCAAATTAATGAAATCAAAATCTCTGGAGGTTAGGCCTGGGTATTGGCATGTTTTTAATCACTCTACGTGACACCAAGGCGTTGTCAGGGTGACAACTATTGGATTCAATTATAAAAAGGCCTTGTAGACTGTGCTAAAAAGTTTACATTTACAAAAAATCAAGGAGGTTTATAGTAGGGAAGTGACTTGATGAAATTTGTATTTTAGAAATATCATTCTACTCATATAGTCTGGAAGATGGAATAGAAAAGCAGAAACTACGAAGCAAGATTCAGGCAAAGAGGTTATTGCAATAATCCAGATAAGAGATGAAGATTAACAATGGTAAACTAAAGCAGTATCAGTGAACATGCAGGGGTCAGGATAGATGAATATTAACCGAAAATATTAAGGCAATAAGTTGATTGCATGCAGGGTGTAAGGGAGAAGGAGGAACAATTGGTGACTGGAGGTTTCTGGCTTGACACAAAGGCGAGATGCGGTAATATTCTCCAATAAATGGAGTGCAGGAAGAGCAGTGGGAATGAGTGAGGAAATGATACAAATATGAGTTGACTTGGACAGGACACCCATGTGGGCATGTCCAATAGTCCACTGGAATGATGGCTAGAAGCTGAGAAGAGAGATGTGAGCTGGAGATAATTACTTAAGAGTCACCAAGCCCAGAGAGTAGCTGAGATCAACAAGAGAGAAGAAAGTGAAGGACGGACCCCTAATAGATAATCATATTCAAGGCACAGGCTGAGAAGGGGAAGCTCTCCTCCAAGACAGAGAAACAGCAACCTAAGATTTGAGAAGAAAAGCAGAAGGCAATGGTATCTAATGGAAAAGGGGAGAAACGTTCATAAAAAAAGGTGATCAGGAGATCCCAAAGCTACAGAAAAGTAAACAATAATGGAGAGTTATGGATAATCCCTTTTTTGAGTAGAAGTTAGGTATCAAGCACTTCACAACTCTTTCAGTGAGGAATTTGGGGGCAATAACTACAATAAAAATTCTGATTTTAATCATAAGAACTTCTATTGTTTCATATATCAAGAAGTCTATGGAGAGAAGACTCCCATGATAGTACACTAGGGCTGATTAGGATTTACTCCTGAGCTGGGCTAGGGTCACCATCCAGGAGGGTATCCAGCCACCTATAAAAATTTTAAGTTTTTCTTAACCAGTAGAAAGGAGGAAATGGATGCTGGATAGGCAACAAATAGTGTCTGCTACAAATGTTTTTCTTCAGGTATATCCTCGCAATGGTTGTGCAAGGTAGAGATTATTACCTCCTCTTTTACAGATGAGAAAACCAGGGGAAGCAGAGGTAAGAACTTGTTCAAGAAGGCACATCTCAGATGTGGAAGAACCATGATTCAACTCGAGTCTGTCTGCTTCCCAAGACTGTGGTATTTAAACAGCTTATAATGGAAATTCCTTCTATAGCTCCCCATAAAAGGGCACACAGTTCTTTCTTAATGTATCATTTCAGGCATTCATTCACCATTCATGTATTTGTGAAGGTGTTCTCTCTAAATAAACTATCAGGACCTTACTTGACTGTGACTTTATCAGTTTATGACTAATTATTTCTCCAACTTGTCAAGATTATTCAGAATTCTAATTTTACTCTGCAAGGTGTTAGTCATTTCTTACACTGCAGGATTAACCGGAGAGAGACACCCTCTTAGTAACATGTTTCAAACTGTGATTGCAGATACCTGTGAGCTGGGTGGCCAGGACTACTCCCGGAGCGTGATTCATGGTGCAGCCACCTCACAGTACAGTGGCCTCTGGGACTGTGTTTTCCTAGCTTGCTAGCAAGTTTGCTGCAATACAGTCATATGTCATATTGATGATAAGATAGGCAATATTTATTACTTATTTTATCTATAAAGCAGCCCATCAATCTGCCACAGAAGAATATTAAATTGGTTTACATAAAATGGTTTTGAAACTGGTTTATCCTAAACATCTGTAATCATCCACATTAGCAAATTCATCATTTGACTTTCTCTAGGGTCTTTCCAGGAAACCGGGACACAGTGATTGATCAACCATATCCAAGAAATCCTTCTTTACTTTCTCTTGTTTCCCTATATCTTCTTTCTTTCCCTGACACACCTTGCCTTTTATTCATTCCTCTGAATCTCTTTTCCACAAGTAGTTTAGCTTGTTTAGCCCTGGAGCCATGCTCAGTGATGAAATAGGCTCAGACTTGGAGAATACTCAATTATTGATTGATTATTAACCTTCCAGCTTCTGCAGCCGTCATCCATGCACATGTCTGTTCCACATTCCATAGGGGAATAAACAGCAAACAAAATGAATGGGCACCAAACCTAGGGCAGTTTTAAGGTAGTATAATTTGTTTTAGGTTCCCAAGGCCCACACTGACCAGTGATGTGCTACTTCCTGCTCAATAACTGTCAGTCTTCCAGTCCATGGACAACTATGGTATATACCCAATACCAACATACAATGAGAAGACATTGATATCGGGAGAGTTAATAATCATAATAGCTACATTGATTGCGTGCTTACTATGTGCTGGTCACTGTGCTCAGCATTTTAACACTATATCTCTTTTAATCTTTGACTTTGCAAAGTAGCTGCTATAAATAGCCTCTCTCACAACAGAAGAAACTGAGGCTTTGAGAAGTTAAGCAACTTGTCCAAGGTTACGCAGTCAGGTAATGACAACCTGATATTCCAGTCCAAGTTCTTGGTTTTCTCTTGTTGTTTTTAGCTCCAGAGATGGAAATTCTTAACGATTCTGATATGGTTTGGCTGTGTCCCCACCCAGATCTCATCTTGAATTGTAGCTCCCATAATTCTCACATATTGTGAGAGGAACCTGGTGGGAGGTAACTGAATCATGAGGGCGGGGCTTTCCCGTGCTGTTCTCATGATACTGAATAAGTCTCACGAGATCTGATAGTTTTATAAAGGGGAGTTTCCCTGCACACACTTTCTTGCCTGCTGCCATGTAAGACTCCATTTACTTTTCCTTCGTCTTCCATCATGATTGTGAGGCCTCCCCAGCCATGTGGAATTGTGAGTCAATTAAACCTCTTTCCTTTATAAGTTACCCAGTCTCGGGTACGTCTTTATTAGCAGCATGAGAACAGACTAATACACATTCTATCTTCCAAATGCTTAGATAAGCAACAGCAATCTCCTCTTGATTTATTCATTTAACTCACATACAGATTTCTAAATCTCGCTCTTTTATGCCCAGAACTTGAGTTTTAAAAAGTAATAACATTTTACTTATTCTTTAGAGTAAGTTCTTTCTTAAGTCCCCCAATTTTTCTCCACAGAGAGATCAAAACCAGCCTTGTTTAACAAAGGTGAGAGGTTTTGGGAAGGCTTTGTGAGGGAGAGGCTGGCTCATTTCTCAAGTGGGGTCCTCCCAGGACAGTTGGGACATGAGCCCTGAGTCACCTGTGGCAGAGCACAGAAGGAAGAGGAGCTACCTAACTTGTATGTAAGAAGTCAGCTATGTTGTTGTTGTCGTTGTTGTTGTTGTTGTTATGGAGTTTCACTCTTGTCGCCCAGGCTGCAGTGCAATGGTGTGACCTCGCCTCACTGCAACCTCCACCTCCTGAGTTCAAGCAGTTCTCCTGCCTTAGCCTTCTGAGTAGCTGGGATTACAGGCACCCACCACCACGCCTGGCTACTTTTTTGTATTTTTAGTAGAGATGGGGTTTCACCATGTTGGTCAGGCTTGTCTTGAACTCCTGACCTCAGGTCATACATCCACCTTGGCCTCCCAAAGTGCTGGGATTACAGGCCTGAGCCACGGCGCCCATCTTTTTTCTTTTTAAAACAACTATTTGAAGGTCAAGTGAACCTCTGGGAGCCACAGACACAAGGAGAATTTTCGCCCACTCAGAGGTTCTTCATTATGCATATCCATTGAGTGCTTGGGAGAAGAACTGGAGGCAGGGCCAGGGACCAGAAACAACATCCCTTGATAAGCAGGCCAGCTGCAGGTAAGGCATGAAACATCATCCAGAACCTCTTCCCTAAGGAAAAAAAAGTCACTTGTGGAAGCGCAGCTAACCCTGTCACCCTCAGGTAAAAAATGAAGACTCAGGTGGCCTGGGAATAAAACAAAAACAAACAAGCAAACAAAAACTAGCCCTAGAGGAAGGGGAAAGAAATCGCCGGGGAGCAGATTATTAGATGTCTTCCACTGTTGTGAGTGGGGCAGGATCCAAGAGAAAGGCTCATCCTAACAACGGGATGTACAGGGCATGCCTAAAACCAGCCTAGTGGCACCAGGTAACAAGTAATCGCAATCTAATGAGAGAAACAGGGAAGGGGCAAAGAGAGACGCTCTCAGATGTTCAAGTGCACAGGGAAGGCAAGAGGCATGGGTGGCATAGAGACATTGAGTAAGACTTTCAGGCAGCCAGCCCTCATCAAAGGTAATGCCAGAGGAATCTGAAGCTGGTGTTGCACTAAAGATAGCCACAGCAACAATATAAGCCAAATCCTGCCTGGGTTTCATTTGGACTTTCTGCAACTGAGGGTTCACGTCAGCCCTCAATTCTTAAAAATACGGTGGCCTTTCTTCATTTGAATTCTAAACCTCTGATTGTTCTCTATGCTGCATTCTGGGTAATTTCTTGAAATGTGTCTTCCATTTTATATATCCTTTCAGCTGGTTCTAATCTTCTGCTTAGTCTACTCAATGAGTTTTTAAGTTGCAAATATACTTTTTTAAAAATAAAAGCTCTATTTAATCTTTAAATCTGCCCTGTCATTTTATATTCTCTTCTCTTTGCTCATGCTTTTGGCACCTTTTATGCCTTTACACATATTAAATATACTCACTTTGTATACTGCATCTGATAAACCCAGTGTCTGAAATCCTGTGGGTCTGATTCTCCAACCTGTTTGTTTCTGCTCTCAACCACAATGCTTTGTTTCTTTCATGTTTTTCAGTGAACTCTTGTTTGATTTAATTCTGTGTGGAATAGGTCCCTGGTGATGGCGCATTCTTCTGTAAAGGATTTGTGTTTGTTTTAGCCAGATGATAGGAGGCCACCAATCTAATACCACCTAAAAATAAAATTTCAACTTGTACTTTTTTGAATTAAATAGGCAAAATGAATTTTTATGAAAATCAGAAAATCCCCAAAAGGCTAAATTTAAGTGAAAAAACTCTCTGGGAATATGATTTTTTCTCTCTCTATCTATGGTTACGTTTAAGTTAACGGTTTTTCTTGTTGACCTTCTTTGTGGTGGTGGTTATTGTTTTTGTTTTAATGAAAGGATTTTCCAAAGGATAAATGACTCTATCCTTTCTGACTTTGTTTACCCTCCCTAATTTGAGTGGGCTTCCATAACAGGGTTACTCACCAAGGCCACCAGAAATTAATCGATTTCTCCTGGATGGCCGGTGGTTTTGGATTCCTGCTTTCACTTCGTTTTCGCGAGTTGACATCACTTATAAAAAATAAAGGAACAAAGTGTCCTAGTAGTGTCTATTAGTCTTGTCCTGGATTTGAATCCCAGGTCTGCTATTTTAGTTATTGTGCAATCTTGGGCAATCTATTTGTTTTTCTGAACTTGTTTGGTCACTTGTAAAACATGAATAATAATACTTATCCACATATCTGGCTCTCATGAAGACTCAAGATAATGAATATAAATTGCTTAGAACAAAGAAGAAACCTTGTCTGGCACTTAATCAGAGGCAACTGTTACAAGTTTTTAGTAGACTCTCTTGGCATAAATGTCCTGAAATCTTTAAAAACAAAATTGGTCATTTTCCCTACAGGCCTTCTGCCCACTCAACCCAGAGTGGTGGTTAACAGAGAAGAGACCTGGTTTGGAGGCAACTGGGCTGTTATAGTATGAGTGAAGGTGGTGGTCAATGGGATCTCTGTTTCCCCATCTTCTATTGTGTTGTTTGTGTCCCAATCAGAAATGATCCAGTGGCATAAATGACATATCTCAAATGTACAGGTGAAAAAATAAATAAATTGGATGGGGAAGATGTCAACTGAGAGTTGACTTCTATTATTAAGTGCTGTTGTACAGAATCTTGAAGAGTAATGAGGAATTAGCTCAGTGGTATTTGGGCAGATTCTCCATCTGCTAGGGTGATGGCCTTAATGATTACATCCATAACATCCAAAGGGTAAATCTAATTCACATGTTCCTGATCCACTTACACTAATGTAATTTCAACTTGGCCTGACAGACACCGACTGATATACAGACTGTCCTCTCTCCTTTTGGTTAATTTGGCCAGATGAAAATTAATGAGAACTTAATGTTCATTTGAAAATAATTAGGTCTGTTGAATTTTACATGTGGCCAACCATCTTTATTTTTAAAGGATTTTAAGAGTTTGTTGACTGATGATTATGCGACTATGGTCACTTTGGGCTTTTTCATTGATTGTGTCCTGTATCAATCATCTAAGAGTCTTTCAAAGAAATAATAAATTATGGCAGCATCATTAACTGAAGGCTTTCCTATATCTTATAGAATTTTTGTCTATAAGACTTGGAAAGAATCCATGGTTTGTATTCCTTCTCATCTCTTGAAGGATGTTTATATCAAATTGAACTTATTTTATTGGCAACTTTATCCCTTACAATGTTCATTCAGCCTTCAACAAATATTATTGAACCCTACAATGAGTTCAATTGGTTGGGTTCCCTGGGAAACAGATTGCGAATTATAGACTTGCTTGCAGGTTTATTGAGAAGGGCTGGTGGGTACAACATCTGCGAGTGAGGGAAATTGGACTTGGCAGAAGAAGTTAAACTGTGCTGCAGTTTTGACCAAGGCCTCAGCTGGCCCTTCAGAGAGTTCTGGAGCTGGGGATAGCCTTTCAGAGTTGTCCTGAGTTGAGGCAAGGGGCCCAGGCCTTTGTACCACTGTATTGACCAGTCACTGCGTTGCAACTGTAGAAGGAACAAAACATTGGGCAAAGAACTTTCTTTCACCAAGGGCAATTCCTAGGCAGGCAATCAGCTGTGAACCATTGGCAGCTGATGCTCCCAGCAGCTGGGGGAAAGCATGCCTCCATCCTGAAGGCAGGGCCTGAGCAATGCACTGCAGCATCTCCTAGCCCAGGGATACACCATTGAGCAAAATCTAGCACAGTTTTCTGATTCATGGAGCTTACAGTCTAGTGGATAGTCACAGTGAAAAAAAAAGTTGTAAAATTATATATTGGCTATGGGTGATTGGGTTGCTGAAATCTGCTCCTGTAGACTATCCCTAGGGAACTCAATGTTTCACAGCTATCAGGTATATTTTGTAAAGCTTCTGTGAGAATGTATAAGACAGGCAGGAGACTCAGATTATTTCCATTCTACAGAGAGGAAAACTAAGGCACTGCACAGGCAGAGACTTCCCTAAGCCATATTCCAATGCAAGGGTGGAAATGATACAAACAGCTACAGGTTGTCAAGAATTCTCTCACTCTTAGGCCTCCTATAAACATTACTAGATGACTTTCCATGTTGACTTTCTTTGTGGAGGTGTTTTTGGTCTTCTTTGTTGTTTTGTTTTTTCTTTTAATATAGTTTATTCTTTTTCGGAGGAAGAATAGCTCTTTAGGGTTCTGGCTTCATTTACTCTCCTTAATTTGAGTGGGCTCCTACAGGTAATACCTGTCTGAAAGGTAAAGATGAACAAACTGAGGTGCAGAGGACCTTAATTGCCTATGGTCACAGCCATTAAGTGACAGAGTTTGGGACGAGCCTATCTGGTCTTTCCTTACTCTTTCATTACCCCATGCCCAGGCATTCTGATACACGGCCTGGAAGCTCGCATAGTGAAGTGGGGAGATAAAGCGGATTTCTGTGTTTCTCTATCTTCTATTGTGCATTCTGTGTCCCCATCAGAAACAGCATTGGCTTTCAAACAATTTGCAAGTAAATTCTCTGGATTTTAGAGAATAGTACATGGGACACCGTCAAAGATGAATTTAACCTCAGGGGAAGGCTGCTACAAAACCAGATGTCCTAGCTTACCAAATATAATGTAGTTGCACTAGGAAGTGGACAAGAGAGGGAAGAGTTTAGGAGCACTTCTCTGGCTCAGCAGAATGAATGGTGCAAGGATCCAGCCCTCAGCTGGAAAGAAGAGCCTCTCATGGGAAGTGGGCACTGTTATCTCGTGTTTGAGCATACTGCAGAGGAGATCATGAGGGAGGGGCTGTAAAGTAGTACAGAATAGGGGAAAGCATGAACTTCACAGCCAGTCAGACTGGGTATAAAGCTCAGTCTTGACATTCTGTAAGGTTTGCCTTGGGTACATCACTTCACCCCGCTGAGCCACAGCCCCAGTATGTAAATCAGGGATATTCTGATCATCCTCACAGCAATATGGTGACAATTAAATAAGATTGTATGTTAAAATGCCAATAGCAGAGCAGGCACTGGGTAATTAGTAGCTCTACCTCTTAGCAAGGTATGAGCTCCCACTTTCGGTCTTCTTGCTGTAAAGAGGCTGGAACTCAGAAAATGTTCAGAAAACCAGTCTGCTTCCCTGGGGGTGAGTTGTGACCCAGGGCAGCCACAGCTGACACAAGCCAGACTTTTCCTTTATTGCTCTACAGAAAGGAACAGGGACATGGTTCTGGTTCACTGGCTGGGGACAGGCAGTTTCCACCAGGCTAGCTTAGAAGAATGAGGCAGTGAGTACAGGAACTGCTAGAAGCGAGATTACCTCCCCAGTGCCATTTCCCTGGGGAGCCCTATGCCTCTCAGAAAGCTGTAACAAGCAAGAAGGTTTTGTAGAGTCCCATAGGTCCTGGGAAGGGGTGGGAGAGAAACAGCCTACTTCTCAAGGTCACTTGCAGGCTGTATGTCACCCACACCTTTGAGCAGTGTGAAGGCAGCACCACCCTCTGAGATCACCTCCTTGTATTTTGCCTGATGAGCAGCAGGCTCTCGTGGGCAGAGATTTAGAAGAGTGGGAACTTCATATTCCAGAACAAATGGAGCCTACCTGGCACCAGGGCCTCGGCATTTATTATTCTTTGGGATCCTTTAGCTCACTTTAATTTTCAATTAATATGGTGAACTGCTTTTCACTTGTCAGCAACCTTCACTAGGTGCCCTCTCACTGCAGAGCACAAGCTGCATAGCACAGGACTTGAGAGCTCTGACTTCAGTTCACACAATAAGGAATAGAAACCTTCTCCACTGCTTACTAATTGTATGAACTTTAACTCCTAGAATTTCAAAATGAGAATAACGTTAATAAACACCAGATGCAAATGAGCTAAGGCACTGTGAGATGCTATTCTAATTCCTTACACCTGTTAGATGTTCAATTAATGTCACTAATACAACGCAGTGGTTCAGTTAAGCAGTCACTCCTTTGGTAGTAAGAGTTGTATGATCCACCTGGACACAAGGAAAAGCAAAGGAAATATAGTAGAATGAAATGCACAGATTCCATGACTTAGGAGAAATATGGGATGAAGAATTTTGAAAAATGACCTTAAAGGCATTTATTCAGGACAGATGGCCACACTCTTTCTGATAAAAGTCAGTCTGCTCTAAGGGGGCCTCAGCTTTAGAACTGCATTTTAATGAGAAGGATTCTTAACTTAGTTATCATATGGCATAGGGGTGTTGGTGATAATTTCATTCATTCCACAAATATTTTTACTGCCTACCATGTGCAAAAGTTTTCAAAATAAAATAACTGACACATTCAGAGTAGTGTGGTACATATAATTTCTTGTCAACCGGATTGGAATTATTCGGAGTAAAACTGAAGAAGGCCAAGTTTGCCTTTGTATTTTCTGCTTGATTTTCTAGCATTCTCCTGCTCCAGGTACCTCCAGCGTCCTCCCATCTCCCACCACATCCCATCTCAGCTCATGTCCTTAGTTGTTTCCTAGGCTCTCCCCTCCTCTTGATGCAATCAAATCCTATCTTTCCTTGCCCATCGTGTCTTTGGTTTCCTCAATGCCCCAGATTCAGGTATCTGTGCGAAATTGAACTGGGAGACCATATTTTATATTCTATTAATGAGTTACCATATCATTCAAGTGTTACGCATTCCAGAAATATTTACACTAGAAAGGGAGGTAGCTGGGGACTCAACACTTTGGCTCAAGGAACTGAATCTAATAGGATTTCAGTCTCTACAACAGGAAGATGAGAGGCATACAGATCTCTCTTCTTCCTCCTACTCTGACATTTTCCCAAAAAAAGGGAAGAAGTAAAAGATTGTGCAGTGAGAACAGCGTGACAGATACTGAACTGGACTTGGGAACTACATACATAAATAAGATAGTCTAAGTAAATTTTTAAGTTAAAAAAAGTAGGCAATTTGGAGAGTGCTAAGATACCCAACACTTTTCAGTCCAAAAGGAGATTTTAGCCACGTTATGATTGTGACATGATCCTGCCATTATCTGCGTATGTTGAAATTGCCTGTTTGCCGCCTCTCACTTCCCACCTGACATGTCTCCTGTTTGACCTGTTGGAAAAATTTTTTAAATGCTCCAGTTCATTAAGTATATTTTTAAAAGGGAATCTATGACTGTATCAACACAGTGCTTCTGTTAAGTCATCAATCGTTTGGTTTGTTTTTCTAACATTCTGAAACAGTGGTCACATGGAGGTGGTGGAGAGGGTGTTTCTTAAGCCAAATTAGGCCAATGAGGTTTCATTAGTAAATATTAGTTCGTACCAAAATGTGATAATTTTGTTTGTGTATATCCACAGTTGGAGCCAAATTTTTTTTCCTGGGGAAATATCTTTGAAATCATAGTGCAAGTAGAAAGTTTAATTCATTAGGAAAACTCAGTTTTATTTAAAAATATACAAAAGGAACCCAAGGCTTATAATTTAGTCATTCGATTAAAACTTTATAGTACTGTATGAATTAAAAGTCAGAAGATATCAGATCTTTCATTTTTAACTTGATATTCTCTGGAATATTGAATTTAAATTGGTATATTTGAAGGAAAAGTAGTGCCCTTGTGTTTTACATCCTCTTGGTATTCATTCTTAGTATTCAAACTATCCAAAACACTATGCAACAATCCTTTAGAACAGGCACCTGCAGTCTGTGGATAAATTCAAGGTGTCCATAAAGTTTCTGAAAAGAAATGTTGAAAGTCAAATGTACGTACTTTCTTCCAGAAGGAAGGTTTACAGTTTTCATCAGATTCTCCAAGTTATCTATGATCTCCAAAATGTTAAGCCCAATTGTCTTGGAGATAAGCTAACCAGTCATCTCATTGTACCAACTGGGAAACTGTCCACCTGCTCCCAAACTTATATGGCTAAGCAACTTGCCTGACATCCTCCATGAGTGTAGCAGATCCTGGGCATGAACAGAAATCTGTGGACTTCCAGGAACATAAGAATTAGAACCATTCCCACCAACACCAATATCCCCTGGACCTTTCAGGCAAACAATTGATACTAAATTTAGTTTTTGAAAATATTCTTGGTTCGGCATGGCGGTTCACGCCTGTAATCCCAGCACTTTGGGAGGCCAAGGCAGGTGGATCACGAGGTCAGGAGTTCAAGACCAGCTGGGCCAAGATGGCGATACCCCATCTCTACTAAAAATACAAAAATAAGCCAGGCATGGTGGTGGGCACCTGTAATCCCAGCCACTCGGGCGATTGAGGCAGGGAATTGCTTGAACCTGAGAGGCAGAGTTTGCAGTGAGCCGAGATAGCGCCACTGCACTCTAGCCTGTGTGAGAGCAAGACTCTTGGAAAGAAAAAATTCTTTTTACTTTAACTTATAAATCACCCTTTAACATTGAGGAGGAGCTTGGATTGTATCAGTGAGACACTGTATTTCTTAGGTTTGCCATCGCCCAATTTGGCACTGATTTAGGACAGGGGCTGCATATGTGTTTGAATAAACACTCCCTCCCTCCTTGTCTCCCATACTTCATCCTGCACACAAACTTGGTGCCTATAGCAAGGGTTTGGTCTCCTTTGATGAAGCCCTGGAGTTGAGGGGGGGGGGTTATCTGCTTTTGTTTCATGGAAGAGTGCTCCCATATCTACCCCGGATTCCTGAAACCTCATACCACAGTTCTCTTCCCAGGACTTTCAGGTATGAGGGGTTTGCACAACAGTGTCTTGGACAATAACAGAGAAGATAAAATTTCACAGGTAAGGAGGAAGTGGTGTGCGTGGAAACTTGCAGAGGCTTAATTTCCATCCCCTTCTTCCCATGCCTCTTCTTCATCTCTCTCCCAGTCTCTCAGTGGGATGCTTGTCTGCACGTGTAACTATGAATTATAGAGGGTCCATAAAAATGTGAGTAATCACCCAGTTAATATTTACATACACAACATGTAAACTCCTTTGTCTTTAGCTGGGTGACAGTAAATAAAGTTGAATCTGAAAGGTAAATATCATCTGTCAGCAGCTGAGTGATCTTGATTCCTTTTTGTGGAAAACTTGGGAAAAGTCGCCCAATTCAATGCTTCTCAATTTGTTTAATATTAATAACTCTAGTAATTGATTCACACTTTTCTTTCTGACACGTAAATATTTTTCTCAATTATTTCCATCTCTTTTCCCAATCGCAATCAATTTCCTGACCAACTATATTAGAGTGACTGTTAAATATGGTTCGATTCTTGCTGGTTTTATTGTTATTTAGGGGACATGATAACTGTCTTCCTAGTTATCATCTTAGTAGAAAAGCTTTCTGTTTTATCATTTCAGTTCAGTTCAACAATGTCTTCTGAGCCTTTACTATGTAACCCCCACTGATTGTGAGGACCTCATCACTGAAACAGTCTTTGCCCTTAAGGAGCACATGAGCTTGTATAGACGTTTTATATATGCTACTAATTTTTACACATGGCAATATGACAATTTCATGTTGAAAAGAAAAGCACTACTGACAGTGTGTTATGGCAGCACAGGGAGCACTTACAGAAAAATCTTCAGAGAGGAGGATGCTACTGAGTTGAGCTCTTATTGCCTAACAGAGTTAATAGGCATCCTTTATTGACTGCTTGCTACCAGGCATTGTGCTCAGTCTTTCATTTTCATGCATTTTCTCACGTCGTACATGTCATTTTCAGTCATGCATTTTCTCATGTCATACAAGAATCCTATGAGGCAGGCAATGTTATTATTCCTACTTTACAATTGGGTGAACACAGGCTTTGAGTTCAAATAACTTCAACTGCCAAAGGAGTTCTTGCTGACTCCACAGTCTCTCCCCTCGCCACTCCACCACACACCTACTCATTTGAGTAGATTTTTTAAACAGACAGAAGATGGAAAGCATTCCAGGCTGCACTTCTATGTTTACTGAATGAGGAGGGAATGTGGAGTCTGGTGGCAGGATTGTGGCAGGCTGGAAAAATAGCCTTGGAATGATTCTCAACTACCAAGAGGTTACTATGTGCCAGGCAGTGCCTGAGTACTTCACAGACATGATTATCATTTAATCCTTATAATAATCTTGAGAACTGGATATTATTATCTCAATTTTTACAATTGTGGAGACTCAGAGAGTTTAACTGTACTTGGTTGAGACATCAAAGACTGTTGAAGAGCAGGGATTTGATCTGTAGTCTGGCTAGGATCTTTAGGACGTCTCTAATCCACTACAGGGAAAGGAGCTTTCACAACCCTGATCAAATACTTCCTGTCTTTAACCATTACTGTACCTTCACTTCCTTTCTTTCTTCAGCCAAGGACCAGAAAGCAAATTAAAAATTCAATGCATTTCTTTTCTTTTGTTTTTTTATTATACTTCAAGTTTTAGGGTACATGTGCACAACGTGCAGGTTTGTTACATATGTATACATGTGCCATGTTGGTGTGCTGCACCCATTAACTCTTCGTTTAACATTAGGTATACCTCCTAATGCTATCCCTCCCCCCCTGCCCCCACCCCACAACAGGCCCTGGTGTGTGATGTTCCCCACCCTGTGTCCATGTGCTCTCACTGTTCAATTCCCACCTATGAGTGAGAACATGCAGTGTTTCTTTTTTTGTCCTTGCAACAGTTTGCTGAGAACGATGGTTTCCAGCTTCATCCATGTCCCTACAAAGGACATGAACTCAGCCTTTCTTATGGCTGCATAGTATTCCATGGTGTATATGTGCCACATTTTCTTAATCCAGTCTATCATTGTTGGACATTTGGGTTGGTTTCAAGTCTTTGCTATTGTGAATAGTGCCGCAATAAACATACGTGTGCATGTGTCTTTATAGCAGCATGTTTTATAATCCTTTGGGTATATACCCAGTAATGGGATGGCTGGGTCAAATGGTATTTCTAGTTCTAGATCCCTGAGGAATTGCCACACAGACTGCCACAATGGTTGAACTAGTTTACAGTCCCACCAACAGTGTAAAAGTGTTCCTATTTCTCCACATCCTCTCCAGCACCTGTTGTTTCCTGACTTTTTAATGATTGCCATTCTAACTGGTGTGAGATGGTATCTCATTGCGGTTTTGATTTGCATTTCTCTGATGGCCAGTGATGATGAGCATTTTTTCATGTGTCTTTTGGCTGCATAAATGTCTTCTTTTGAGAAGTGTCTGTTCATATCCTTTGCCCACTTTTTGATGGGGTTGTTTGTTTTTTTCTTGTAAATCGGTCTGAGTTCATTGTAGATTCTAGATATTAGCCCTTTGTCAGATGAGTAGATTGCAAAAATTTTCTCCCATTCTGTAGATTGCCTGTTCACTCTGATGGTAGTTTCTTTTGCTGTGCAGAAGCTCTTTAGTTTAATTATATCCCATTTGTCAATTTTGGTTTTTGTTGCCATTGCTTTCGGTGTTTTAGACATGAAGTCCTTGCCCATGCCTATGTCCTGAATGGTATTGCCTAGGTTTTCTTCTAGGGTTTTTATGGTTTTAGGTCTAACATTTAAGTCTTTAATCCATCTTGAATTAATTGTTGTATAAGGTGTAAGGAAGGGACCCACTTTCAGCTTTCTACATATGGCTAGCCAGTTTTCCCAGCACCATTTATTAAACAGGGAATCCTTTCCCCATTTCTGATTTTTGTCACGTTTGTCAAAGATCAGATAGTTGTAGATACGCAGCGTTATTTCTGAGGGCTCTATTCTGTTCCATTGGTCCATATCTCTGTTTTGGTACCAGTACCATGCTGTTTTGGTTACTGTAGCATTGTAGTATAATTTGAAGTCAGGTAGCGTGATGCCTCCAGCTTTGTTCTTTTGGCTTAGGATTCACTTGGCAGTGTGGGCTCTTTTTTGGTTCCATATGAACTTTAAAGTAGTTTTTTCCAATTCTGTGAAGAAAGTCATTGGTAGCTTAATGGGGATGGCATTGAATCTGTAAATTACCTTGGGCAGTATGGCCATTTTCACAGTATTGATTCTTCCTACCCATGAGCATGGAATGTTCTTCTATTTGTTTGTATCCTCTTCTATTTCATTGAGCAGTGCTTTGTAGTTCTCCTTGAAGAGGTGCTTCACATCCCTTGTAAGTTGGATTCCTAGGTATTTTATTCTCTTTGAAGCAATTGTGAATGGGAGTTCACTCATGATTTGGCTCTTTGTTTGTCCGTTATTGGTGTATAAGAATGCTTGTGATTTTTGCACATTGATTTTGTATCCTGAGACTTTGCTGAAGTTGCCTATCTGCTTAAGGCGATTTTGGGCTGGGATGATGGGGTTTTCTAGATATACAATCATGTCATCTGCAAACAGGGACAATTTGACTTCCTCTTTTCCTAATTGAATACCCTTTATTTCCTTCTTCTGCCTGATTGTCCTGGCCAGAACTTCCAACACTATGTTGAATAGGAGTGGTGAGAGAAGGCATCCCTGTCTTGTGCCAGTTTTCAAAGGGAATGCTTCCAGTTTTTGCCCATTCAGTATGATATTGGCTGTGGGTTTTTCATAGATAGCTCTTATTATTTTTAGATAGTTCCCATCAATACCTAATTTATTGAGAGTTTTTAGCATGAAGCATTGTTGAATTTTGTCAAAGGCCTTTTCTGCATCTATTGAGATAATCATGTGGTTTTTGTCTTTGGTTCTGTTTATATGCTGGATTACATTTATTGATTTGTGTATGTTGAACCAGCCTTGCATCCCGGGGATGAAGCCCACTTGATCATGGTGGATAAGCTTTTTGATGTGATGCTGGATTCAGTTTGCCAGTATTTTTATTGAGGATTTTTGCATCGGTGTTCATCAGGGATATTGGTCTAAAATTCTCTTTTTTTGTTGTGTCTCTGCCAGGCTTTGGTATCAGGATAATGCTGGCCTCATAAAATGAGTTAGGGAGGATTCCTTCTTTTTCTATTGATTAGAATAGTTTCAGAAGGAATGGTACTGGCTCCTCCTTGTACCTCTGGTAGAATTTGGCTGTGAATCCTTCTGGTACTGGACTTTTTTTGGTTGGTAAGCTATTAATTATTGCCTCAATTTCAGAACCTGTTATTGGTCTATTCAGAGATTCAACTTCTTCCTGGTTTAGTCTTGGGAGAGTGTATGTGTCGAGGAATTTATCCATTTCTTCTAGATTTTCTAGTTTATTTGTGTAGAGGTGTTTATAGTATTCTCTGATGGTAGTTTGTATTTCTGTGGGATTGGTGGTGATATCCCCTTTATCATTTTTTATTGTGTCTATTTGATTCTTCTCTCTTCTCTTCTTTATTAGACTTGCTAGCGGTCTCTCAATTATGTTGAAATAAACAAAATAAAATTCATTTATTTCAGGTAAAAAAAAAATTTCAATGCAATTCCCATCAAAATACACCATTCTTCACAGAACTAGAAAAAAAATCCTAAAATTCATATAGAATCAGAAAAGTACCTTCATAGCCGAAGCAAGACTAGCCAAAAAGAAAAAATCTGGAGGCATCACATTACCCAACTTCAAACTATACTAGAAGGCTGTAGTCACCAAAACAGCATGGTACTGGTATAAAAACAGGCACACAGACTAATGGAACAGAATAGAGAACGAGCAATAAAGCCAAATACTTACACCCAACTAGTATTTGGCAAAGCAAACAAAAACTCAAAGTGGGGAAAGGACACCCTATTCAACAACTGGTGCTGGGATAATTGGCAAGCCACAGGTGGGGGAATGAAACTGGATTCTCATGTCTCATCTTATACAAATATCAACTCAAGGTGGATCAAAGACTTACATCTAAGACCTGAAACCATAAAAATTCTAGAAGATAACATTGGAAAAACTTTCTAGACAGTGACTTAGGCAAAAACTTCATGATTAAGAACCCAAAAGCAAATGCAACAAAAACAAAAATAAATAAATGGGACCTAATTAAAGAAATTAAAGAAAAACTTCTGTGCAGCAAAAGAAATAATCAGGAAAGTAAACAGACAACCCACAGAGTGGGAGAAAATTTTTGCAATCTATGCATCTGACAGAGGACTAATATCCAGAATCTAAAAAGAACTCAAACAAATCAGCAAGAAAAAAAATCATAGTCCATGTCCCCTAAGGACATGAATAGATAATTCTCAAAAGAGGATATATAAATGGCCAACAAACATGAAAAAAATGCTCAGCATCACTAATGATCAGGGAAATGCAAGTGAAAACCACAATGCGATACCACCTTACTCCTGCAAGAATGGACATAAAAAAAAATTTAAAAAATAGCTGTTGGCATGAGTGTGGTGACAAGGGAACACTTTTACACTGCTGGTGGGCATGTAAACTAGTACAACCACTGTGGAAAACAGTGTGAAAATTCCTTAAAGAACTAAAAGTAGAACTACCATTTGATCCAGCAATCCCACTACTGGGTATCACCCAGAGGAAGATAAGCCATTACATGAAAAATACACTTGCACACACAGTTACAGCAGCACAATTTGCATTTGCAAAAAGTATGGAACCAGCCTAAATGCCCATCAATCAATGAGTGGATAAAGAAAATGTTTTATATATATATATATATATATATATATATATATATACACACACACACACATACACACCATGGAATACCTCTCAGATATAAAAAGGAATGAACTAATGACATTTGCCGCAATCTAGATGGAGTTGGAGACCATTATTCTAAGTGAAGTAACTCAAGAATGGAAAACCAAACATCACATTTTCTCATTTATAAGTGAAAGCTAAGCTATGAGGAAGCAAAGGCATAAGAATGATACAATAGCCAGCCTGGCCAACATAGTGAAACCCCGTCTCTACTAAAAATACAAAAATTAGCCAGGTGTGGTGGCACAAGCCTGTAGTCCAAGCTGCTCAGGACGCTGAGGCAGGAGAATCGCTTGAACCTGGGAGGCGGAGGTTACAATGAACCGAGATCATGCCACTGCACTCCAACCTGGGCAACAGAGAAAGACTCCATCTCAAAAACAAACAAACAAACAAACAAACAAACAAAAACTTTGGGGCTTTGAGGAGTTGAGGGAAGGGTGGGAGGGAGGTGAGGGATAAAAGACTACACACTGAGTACAGTGTACACTGATCAGGTGATCGGTGTTGGGTGCACCAAAATCTCAGAAATCACCACTAAAAAAACATATCCATGTAACCAAACACCACCTCTTCTCCAAAAACTATAAAAATAATAAATTAATAAATAAAAATCTGTTCACTGGCCAAAACAAAACAAATAATAATAATAACAATAAAAGAGTTCTCACTTTGGGAGGCCGAGGCAGGTGGATCACAAGGTCGGGAGATCGAGACCACGGTGAAACCACGTCTCTACTAAAAATACAAAAAATTAGCCGTGCATGGTGGCGGGCGCCTGTAGTCCCAGCTACTCGGAGAGGCTGAGGCAGGAGAATGGCATGAACCCGGGAGGCGGAGCTTGCAGTGAGCCGAAATCGCGCCACTGCACTCCAGCCTGGGTGACAGAGCGAGACTCCATCTAGAAAAAAAAAATAAAAAATAAAAAAATAAAAATAAAAAAAAAAAAGAGTTCTAGATCCCTGCCATCAAATTGCCTTCCTATTGTCAGCTGGAATATTAGCAGCTGGACGGTAAACCGGCAATAAGGAAGAAATGGGAGTAGAGTAATTCTCACCATGACCCTTCAAGATGAGTAGTCCTTTCTACATTTCCACATTTTGCAAACAATCATACAAAGAAAGTGAATAACCTTAGCTAAAAATCATAGCAATTTAGAGGCAGAAGTGATTAATATATCATTGGATAATATTTATGGAGCTTACCAATATACAAGACACACTATATTCATACATTTATCCAAAAAGCTATTTTCCAAAGCTATTTTTCTGGGGTTCCAGTCAAAATTTGTAGATGAGTCTCCTTCCTTACAGTTTCAATTTGGAGTTTTCTATTCCTTATGAAGTTTTTGGAGATTTGTATTGGGCTTGCCATAAATTACAACAAATACTCCTTTACCATTCTTTCATGAAATATCCTTGGAGCAACCCCATCAGAGGCTACTTTCACAGACCTGCATTATCTCTACCAAGAATGTATAAGAGATTCGCATGATTCCAGGGCCCTGGGGAAATTGAGAGATGTACTTCCTTCTCCATCCCAGAAAAGTGAAATAGAGTGTTTCTCCGCTGGCCATAGGATAAATGCCCAAATATCTGTTAGGCGCTTAATTGCACTAGTAATTGATGGAGAATCTCTCCATAACACTCAGATGCACTCAGAAGAACCAACTGACAGTCATGCATGTCAAAGTGCTGCTTAGAGGTGAAGTGCTGTCGCTAAACTATGTGGATGTCCTAACGCTGCTCAGGGTTTAAAATTCTGTAATAGCAACAGTGAATATTTATCGAGCATCTATAATGGGCTAGATACTCTGCTAGAAATGGGATTTAAGAGTGAATAATATAACGTTTCCACCACCAGGGATCTTACAATCTATTAAGTTGGTTCAAAAGTAATTGTGGTTTTTGTCATTACTTTCAATGGCAAAAACTGCAATGACTTTTTCACCAACCTAATAGAAGAAGCTTCTAGAATGCAAACAGTCAAGTACAGTAAAGTTTGGGAAGTGGTAGAATAGAAACACTAGAAACAGGAATGCTCAGGAGGGGCACTGTGCATCTGGGAGGGTCCGGCGAGGCTTCCCAGGGGAGGTGCACCGAAGCTGAAGTCTGCGGGTGAATTGGGGTGAGTCCAGTGAATGGAGAAGAGGACACAGAGTGTTCCATGCCATGTGAAGACCAGACAAAGGCCAGGAAGTAAGAATGATCATGCTGTTTTCAGGTACCTAGATGTAATTCATGTGACTGAATCATATAGTTCCTGGGATGAAGCAGGGGCAGATTGTGAGAGGATAGCTGCTCCTCATCTTTCTCAGTAACCAATTCTGTCCCATAGCTAATAATTGTGATGTTGAGGTTTCAGAGACAGAAGTATTGTCAATGCTAAAAAAAGTATTCATCTTTTCAATAACATATTTGAAATATAGAATCCGTGAATGTTAGAGTTGGAAAAGGTCTCTTATCTAATCCAATCCCTTTGTTTAACAAATGTGGAGACTGACCCTCAGAGAGGTTTGGTGACTTATCCAAGGTCCCCAGCAAGTTTTAATAAATGCTTTTGCTTGAATCAGTGCATAGACGTATTACATTCCTGGATGGGAAGAATGTGTATTGTCAAAGAGAGTGCTTTTTTAGATCCAGGTATAGGATTCATGTAACTCTAACTACAGTGGCAAAAGGATTATTTATAAACAATTCACTCAATCGTTCCAGAAATCAGTGACACTTAAGTTTTCAAGTCATTCAGGGTAACTGTCTATTTCACAGTGCATTCTAAACAGAAAGTAGAATGGAAGAGAGATCAGCCATTTCCCCAAATACACAAGGTGCTTTCATAGGTTATAGCTCACTTCTCATGAATGTGAGTACATTTTAAGAACACACTTTCTGAGGAAATATTCTTGCCCTTAATACTGTTCATCAGTCTGACTGGTGGCCGGCAAGCTAACTTAAAGCTAAGCCTTTGACACCACAATGAAAGGAAACCTGCAAAGGCAACTGTCAGTTATCCCTGACTCACAGCCTTCCATTCCAGCCCGTGAAAACACTTCCTATGTTTTTCTTCTTCCTTCCAACTGCAATGATAATTAATGCTCCTATAATATCTTTTATCCAGGGAGCTCTAAGGGATTGACTAGCATTACGGTGTTGGTTCCTCTCTGATTAGCCATGGGAAAATGTCAGTTCTTGTTGTTCAGGAAAATTACTGCCCTTTCCAATTTAGGGCACTACACACCTTCTAAATCATCATTCTCAGGCCAGCAGAGGGAAGTGCCTATGTCAGAGGGGAAGCTGAAAGCTAAACATGGGAGGGACTTTGTCAGGGACCGAGCATGTTGCTCAGATGGCAGTGTTTCAGGAGGCTCTGACTCTGGGGCGCTCGGTGCTATGGAAGTGATGCATGTTCCAGGAGCCTCATCCACCAGGCTGCTGTCTCTGGCGTGCTGCAGAGTACTTTAAGTATCATGATTTGAAATCATGAGCTGCCTATAAGCCACCTATTGATGTTTCATGAGTCTATTTCAGTTGCTAACAGTTGTGTGTGTGTGTGTTTACACGTGTGTGTGTTTAGCTCCTAATTAACAAGACAGTCAGGAGACAAAAATTGTAGAGTCTGGGACACCTCCATCCAGAACTATGCAATATCACTTGTAGGGTGTCCAAGTAGTTAGAGACAATGATTGCTTCTAAGGGAAAATTCGCATTTTATACTCTACTCCTTTAGGACTCTTCCAGCATTATAATAAGGGTCTAGCTTTAGAGCTAGACTCAGACTGCCACACGCTATAGGGAAAGATGAGCTGGTGAATCTTAAAGTCAGAATTCTTGGGTACAAATCCCAGGTGCTCCACTATTTGGCAGTGTGACCTTGGCAATTAGTTAACCTTTTCTTATCAAACAGTTTTCTCATGTCTAAATGTGTATAATCCTGTCTCAAAAGATAGTTGTGGGATTAAATATGACAATGAACATAAAGAGCTTAGCGTGGTGTCAGCACATCCCGTGCAGATGGTGGCTCTTATGTCATACAGTGGTTGCTGCTGCTGCACTTGCTTACTGAGTTAAGCCAAGTACTTCTTTGCCTTTGTAAAATGGAATGAAATTTTTTTCTCTGTTTTCTCAGATTTTTTTTTTTAACTTACAAACTGAGACCTGGAAAAAACAATATTTACTCTCTCAGGCCCTTTTCCTCCTAATCATCCTTCCCCCAACATGTTGCTTTTGCATTTCTTTTTCTTCTGCTGATCTCATTAAAAGAAGATATTTATATGATTATCGGATTGTTTCTAGAGGATTAGGGTTTGATGAAGAATTCTCATTAACATTTGGTATCAAAATGAAAACCTCCATAAGCCAGATAACAGTGCATATCATTTACCATTTATTAGGTGCCTGATACCTTTCAAGTGTTTTACATATGTTGATTTATTTAATTTCTCACAATCGTATGAGATAGAAACTGCTAATTTTTCCATTTTTCAGAGGGAAAAATAGAGGCACAGAAACATTAATTAATTTGCTGAGGTTATGCCACCTTGTCTTCCCAGGGTCTACTAAATGTTGGAGTCTGTGGCGAGGACTAAATGTGAAGGAAGCTGTATTTGGGATCTGCAAATCCCAGTGAAGATGAGGTGAGGAAAGAGGGGATGTGTGAGGTGATATTCAGCAGATGTGGCCCCTGGGCACCTGGACTTCTCTAGAATGTTTGCAAGGAGAAAGTGTGCCTCAGAGCAGGCTGTGGAAGGAAGAAAGGAAGGAGAGATGTTTCTTCACACATTTCCCTCCGTCTCTCATTCCCCTTTGCTTGAGGTTCCCTCCTCTCCTCCCCAAGAGCTCCCTGCCCCTCACCACTAGGATTTGTCATGCAGTCCCTCAGCTTAGCAGCTGCTCAGGAAGCAGACACTGATGTTCCATCCAAGTTAAAATGTGGAGGGCCAACCTGGTGCAAGTGGCGTCTGTCAGAGAGAAAAGGAAGGTGGTTCTTCCTGGTGCAAGTGGCGTCTTCCTGGTGCACTTCCTGGTGCAAGTGGCATCTGTCGGAGAGAAAAGGAAGGTCTGTCAGAGAGAAAAGAGAAGCTGAGAAGGCCTGCCACGATTGCGTGGTATTCACTCAGGTGTAACTAGAAGGATGACTGTATCACCCCAATGATGGAACTCCCTTGAGCCCAGATGATTTAATTTCCTAGAGATACCATCACAAATACCACCAATCTGATGGTTTAAAATAAGAGAAATTTACTCTCACCATTCTGGAGGCCAGAAGTCAAAACTCAAGTTGTCATCAAGACCATGTTCCTTCCAAAGGCTCTAAGCAAGAATCCTTCCTAGACTCATCCTAGCTCCTGGTGGCTTCCAGCAATCCTTGGAGCCCCTTGGCTTGTAGATGCATCTCTCCAATCTCTGCCTCCATCTTTGTATCATCTCTTCCTCTGTGTCCCTCTATGTCCTGTCATCTTATAAGGACACCACTCATTGGCCCATAGCCTCCCTCTAACTGCAGTATGACTTCATCTTGAGTTTTTAACTAATTACATCTGCAAAGATCTTTGCTCCAAACTAAGTCACATTCTCAGTTTTGGGATACGCAGACATTTTGGGAGGACACTATGTAACCCACTACACCAGGTCTTAGAAAGCCATAAGTGCTGCTGGCTGTGGTAAAATAAACTGAGCCAGTACGCCCTTGCCTGAGAGAGAACAAGGACCATTTAGTGCCTTTGTAAGGCATCAGGTCAAAATTCTTCAAATCAGAATATCTCAGGAAGTATTGATCATTGATAAAGTTACTTGATAGCTACTAAGGATTGTGGGTTATAATGCATTTTCTTTGGGATGGTCAACTGAGATGAGCCGTCTAATCTAGCCATACTGTTACAAAAAATAGTTACCTTGATGCAGAAGCCATCTAAGTAGGAATGGACACATCTATACACATACACACACACACACACACACACACACACACACACACAGGTAAATAGAAAAAGGGAGAATAAGTTTTACATGACACTACTTATGATACCATTATTTTCATATAGCTGAAAAAAACAAAAGTTCTTTGCATTTTGTGCATTTGGAGACTTTTAGCTGAAGCTATGGGTTATTTTGGTATACAAAACATGACACTTTTTGCAGTTTTTCCTCTTTGTTTTTTGAATTACATTTTTTTCTCTAAAGCCATCTCATTTTGGATATTGCCACGTGATGTGCTTTTCATTATTATTTTCTCTGTAATATTAGTAGCGAGAAGGTCAGATTATTTCAAGTCTTGCTTCAGTGACTCCTGAAAGCATTTTTTAGGATAAAGGGTACAAATTGAGAAAAGAGGAGCAGAGAGTGCCTTTACTTCATTGATGTGGGTCTATTTCAACTCATCCGTGCAAGACAACACTGAGTCAATATCCCCAATCAATACACCAGTCCGAGTTGGGCTCTGGGGACACAGTGGTGAATGCAAGGGCGTCTTTCCTGCTTTCAGATGGCTTGTTGTCTGGCTTACCAAACAGCAGCTGCTCAGATATACTGGGATCATCTGTCAATCAATGAAAAGTCAGAAAAACTGTACTTTCTTTTTTGTTGTTTTTGTTTTTAGAGACCGGGTCTTGCACTGTCACCTAGATTGGAATGCAGTGGTGTGATCATAGCTCACTGCAGCCTTGCACTCTTGCACTCTTGGGCCCAAGAGATCCTCCTCCATCAGCCTCCCAAGTAGGTAGGACAAAAGCCATGCACCATGCCCAGCTAATTTTTTTTTTTTTTTTTTTGGAGACAGAGTCTCACTCTGTTGAACAGGCTGGAGTACAACGGCCCAATCTTAGCTCACTGCAAGCTCCACCTCCCAGGTTCACGCCATTCTCCTGCCTCAGCCTCCCGAGTAGCTGGGACTACAGCCATCTGCCACCATGCCCTGCTAATTTTTTGTATTTTTAGTAGAGACGGGGTTTCACCGTGTTAGCCAGGATGGTCTCGATCTCCTGACCTCATGATCTGCCCGCCTCAGCCTCCCAAAAGTGCGCCGATTATAGGTGTGAGGCACCGCGCTTGGCCGCCCAGCTAATTTTTAATAAAAATTTTGTAGAGACAGGATCTTGCTGTGTTATCCAGCCTCCTCTTGAACTCCTGACCTCAAGAGATACTCCTGCCTCAGTCTTCCAAAGTGCTGGGACTACAAACATAAGCCACCATGCCTGGCCAAAAACTGTACTTTCTGAGCTACTTCCTGATCTAAATTGCATATCTTGGGAGACATCAGATAAACAAAATTCACCTCTTGATCCTTAAGGTAGATCCTTATGAGGTCAAAAGACTGCATGTGACCTCACAGGTCATTTGTTCCAGTCTCCTGATTTCAGTGAACAGACATATGACAAATATTTATTGAATGTCTGCAATGCAGCAGACACAGTACTAATACCCTGAAGAAACAATAGTGTGTAAAATCAGGCACACCACTGGCCCTCTTGGAACATATAGTCTAGTATGGGGAATCAGATGTTATCAAATAATTATACAAATACATATAAAATTGTGATTGGAATAAGGGCTCTGAGGGGGTTTATGCAGCCCTGTGAGAGTGTGGGGAATTTTCTGATCTGATACAACCCTGAGAGGTTCTTCATTCTGAGAGCACGAGCTTTGTTTTATAACAGGCTTCAAAACAAATCTTCTCCACAAGCTGGGTAACCCTGGGCAATTTTCTCTCTAAGCATCAGCGCCCTCACTTGTAAAATCGGGAGGCTGTGTCTTTCAAAGAGTATGGAGATGACATTCAATATGATGGATATAAAAGTGTATACCACAGTTAGACCTACTGATGTAAGCATGCACGTTGGCAAGATCTCACTTTCCTTTGCTCAGGAAGATCTCCAGGCCCAGGGACAACATGGCCTAGTGGGAAGCCTGACACACACATAAGGACAAATCAGAGAGATTCCCAGTTGATTTTCAGGGGAAGGTTTACCTTTGACTCCCTGAAGGGAAATGGTTACAAAGGTGTTTGGACGGAATGATATTAGAATTAAGGGTAGAAAAATGGGGGAAGCGGTGCTGGCTTTGCATTGAAGAAGGAAGCACGTGGATGCTTCCCAACATCACACAGCTGGGGAGGACTTTCTTCTCCCCATGAGCACCTAAGGACCACAAGAAACTGGAGACAGATGCCCAGTGCTGGAGACACTCACATTGTTTCAGGATCTTCATTGGATCAAATCCAGACAGTTGTTCCTTATATCAGTCAGGTCCTGGCAGGAAACAGGTCCACATTCAACAGTAGTGACTGGAGAGAATTAATGAAATAACTATGTACAGAGATGTGAGCAGGGTTAATTGTGAACATCCCAGGGCCAGCTGCAGCTATAAACCACGGTAAGACCACCCCTATAGTCCTAAAGCTGCAGGGTGAGGGAGTGAGGTTGCTGGAAACTAGCAGAAGCATTTACCTTGGAAAGGGGGCCAGCCAGCAAAAGCTAAGGCTGCATGGAGAGAAACCTGGCCACTGCAAACCAGGCCTTGGTGGCAGGGAGCCAGGGGAATTCATATTTTGACCCCTCTCCTGATCCTTCCATATTCTGCTGGTGCCTCTCATTGGCCAAGCCCCAGCAGGAACCAGAGGGCAAGAGAGCACCTTAAGGTAGCACATAAAGCCTCCTAGAACACAGTGCAGGGAAGAGAAAGATCTGAAAAGTAAATAGGGAATATTCATACATCCCCTTGCAAAATGACATCTCATTGTTTTTTGTACCAGCAGTACCAGGCTCTGTTCCAAGCATGGTACATTTACAGGTATTGTCTCATTTAGTTTTCATGATAAAATATGTGCATTTCTATTTGAGTGCATGTGCATGTGCATATACTCTGCAGGGCTTTAGCAACACAGCAAAGATGCCATAGCCCTGTTGGTGTCTTTTTCGGCTAAGCCAACCCACTGCTGTAGAGAGTTGAATTATTTTGGTAGTTGTTAATATTGCAGCATTTTAAAAAGCTGGGGTAGAAAATAGTACTCATTAGTGTGCAGCGTGCTCAGCTCCAGGCTGTTGACAGGCATGAGAAGAAGGCTGAGCTGCTGCCTTTCCTGCAGTTCTCAGTTCTGCTCTGTCACTGCCTGTGTGGGCGGTGTGTGGCAGGAGGCAAGTGGTGGGCTCCCTGAAAGCAGGATTAGGGTGCAAAGCCCTCAGCAGAGCCCACAGGCCACAGAGCCAGGGGAGTATTTCTACTGCAACCAACGAAAGGGTAGTTGGCAGAGGACCCCTGCCTGGTTCTGCCTCATACTTGGGAAGCTTACAAAATCATAAACATCCTTATGCACCTTAGCCTGTGGTTTTACAATTTGGGATGCATAAAAGTCATGTGGGAAAGCTCGTTAAAAAGGCAGATTCCGGCTGGGAGCAGTGGCTCATGCCTGTAATCCCAGCATTTTGGGAGGCCAAGGCGGGCAGATCACGAGGTCAAGAGATGAAGACCATCCTGGCCAACATGGTGAAACCTCGTCTCTACTAAAAATGCAAAAATTAGCTGGGCGTGGTGGCGCGCCTGTAGTCCCCGCTACTCGGGAGGCTGAGGCAGGAGAATTGCCTGAACTGGGAGGTAGAGGTTGCAGTGAGCCGAGATCACGCCACTGCACTCCAGCCTGGTGACAGAGCAAGACTCCGTCTAAAAAAAAAAAAAAAAAAAATGGCAGCTTCCAGGGCCCCACCTCCAGGATTCCACTGAAGCAAGACTGTCAAAAACTCAGGAATCTTCCTCTAACACGCCTCCATGGCTGTGATGCAGGTGGTCTGTGGACCTCACATGTATCAATACTTTGGGGTGGGTGTGTGTTTTTAGAGCTGGGAGAGACAGTATGCTTCTTAGGTGACCAAGTCCATTATCTGAAGTTGATGTACCGTGATTGTACAATGCTGAAAAGAGGTGCCAATCTGTAGCTTCAGGAATGGGAGCAAGAATATGTGAATCTTGGTTAAAGAGCAAGCCGAGCTTGATCAGAGGAAGCAGCACACAGAAAACGCACTGGAGGACGGCACCAGCAGAGATGTCCTGTATGGGAGGATGTTATTTTCAGGGAGGCTGCTCCTCCTGCTAAAGCCCTGCCCCTACCACGTGCCTTCAGGATGGTAGGAGGGAAAGGCTTGGACGAACTGTGTGAACTGGCAAAGTGCTCTAGAATTGGCCACCTTGCTTCCCTAAAGGATGTGTCACCAAATTCCTCAATGTGTGTCCTCCCAGAGAACTGGCAGGGCTCAGACTAGGGAACATTGGCTTATGCCCAAGCCCCGTCACCCAATATTTCTGTAACTTTGCACATCACTGTACCTCTCAAAGCCTCTATTTCCAAACTGATAAAATGGAAATAAGAAAGCCAACTTTACTGCCTTCACCAATGCAAAGATGAACTGAGATCTGTTAAATCCCTGCACATGGAAAATAATAAATATTTATTGAGTGCTGGATTGTGTGGTTTATATACATTATGCAAAATGCTACACAAATGAAAGGGGCTGTTATTTATTTTATAAACCTTAGGTTTACACACTTAAAAACCCAATTTCAAATTAGAAAATTTGGCTTAAAATGACATCACTTAAGTACTTTCTGATTAAATTGTTTTCTTTCTTTTCCCCCGTTTGTATCCAAATCTCTCCAATGAACCTCCCCCCACCCCTTTTTTTTAACCATGGTCTCTAGCGGGTCATGAGCTCAGAAGTTGTAACTAGTATCCTGATCTCTGTTGCTCCACTTATGAGCATATAATATATTTACTAAAGCAATATTTTCAGCACCTACACATACATCTCTGTGCTTCATTCATCCTCACAGACCCCAGAACACTAATTAGGCACTTGGGCCCTGAAGCTTCCTTCTGTGAGTGTCTCAGAGCTAACTTGGCTTAGCACCACCCCATCCCCATCCCTACTCTTACCCCAAGACACAGTCCTGGTTCCCAAGCTCACAAGTTCCCAAGCTTCATCTCCACCACGATAGCTCCTCCATCTGCCTACTGTTTCCAAGCCTCTTGAATTCTCTACCCTCACTCTCTGCCTTTAGTGCTCAGCCCTGTTATCCTGACACCTCTCCCTGCAAACTCACTCTCAGGAACCTCTGCAATTGACATTCATCCACATATTAATGGAACTCCAGAGAGTGATGAAGCCATATTCCCCCAGCTTTACTCATTCCCAAACCCCTCCAGTCATCATCTGCACAAGAACACTCTTCTGCCCTGCGTAGTAGTGGGGTTGTTCATTACACTAATGTGCATGATTGTCCCCTCAACTCCAGCTTCTAGTGTTACCCTGAGGTCAGACTAACAACGTATATTTGTTTCAAGCTTTACACTTGACAGTCTTTGCAAGACCACTATTTGATATGACTGTCACAATAATCTTGTGGTGAGTGGCTGGTGTTGTGATTATCCTCCATTTTACAGATGATAAAACAAAGGTTATGGGTTTTGTCTGATTCAGTGGTTCTCAACCAGAGATGATTTTTCCCTCCAGGAGACATTTAGCAATGTCTGGAACATTTTTGATTGTCACAGTGGTGGAAGAGAAGATGCTACTGGCATCTAGTGGATAGAGGCCAGGGATGCTGTCCAACATCCTATAATACACAAGGCAGCCAGCCTCCACAACAAAGAACTATCTACCCAAATCAGAAGGTCATTTTGATTACTTGCAGAACCAGAACTTTAACTTAGATATTTGGATTTTAGGAGTCTCTGCTCCTCTCACAACCATCTGCCACTGCTCTGAGGCCCTGCTGTGACCATTTGGCACTTTTGGTAGTATAGTTACTAACAACTTCAAGTCCCCTTTCTGTACTAGCTGTGAAAATTGGGGTGAGCTACCAGTGATCTCTGAACCTAATTTTCCTAGAACTGCTGGAAGGTCAACTGGTCTATCATATGTAAAGCACATAGTAGAGTATTTAGCACATTGTAGATGCACCTTATTCTACTCCTCCCAATCTTCTCTATTTCCTCAACTTGGATTCTCACTCTTTCTCCCGCTGCTTCCAATATGAGCATTTTTAACCTCACTGGTGGCCCTCAGGGCTAACCCCAAATGATATGACAGTGGGTTCCACAGATGATCTTAAAAAGCAATGGGTCACGCAAGGGTGGCAAGTTTGCTGAAGGTGAGGACAGCCTGGGTGTACTAAGGCTATTGAGTGCCTTCCTCAGCTAAACCGTGATACTGGCACAGACTCGTTTTGGAGGAAAGCCACGGATGGCTCAGCATACACTTGCCGGGAAGTTTGTAATCGTACTCTGGCCACCTAGAGCTGCAGCCAAGTCCTGATTATACACAGGAGTTAAAACGGAAAAAAGACAATAGGCAAAATGGAATCCTCCAATAACTCACAGTCAGTATTTCGGGTTAAGCATCCGTTCATCTGGGGCTACCAGCTTCGCCCAGGCACTAGCATGAGCCTTGCCTTCTCCTGTCTGAGCAGCCCTCCTCAAGGCCAGCAGGTCACATCCAGAATGCTCCAGTGGATCAGGTCTGCTCCGGGGTGACCTCTGTAAGTCTACATCATTCCCTCCCAATGTACAATAGCAGCTACCCCAATCCAGAAAGTGTAAAAGTAACTCAGGAATGAGTTGATTCTAGGGCCATTCTAGGGGCTCCCAATTAAGATTGGGCAAAGTATTATATTCAGAATCTTTCAAAAAGGGATTATATGTTTGAGAAAGCTGCCAGACAGGAGTGGATCCAGGTCCCAAAAAGTGTCACCAGAGTGGCTATGAGTTCCTGTACCTTTCAGAAGGACCCAGACTTAATAAGCATCAGTGAGGATGTGGAGAAGAAATTGGAGCTCTCATACACTGCTGGTAAGAATGTAAAATGGCGTGATTGCTTTGGAAAACAGTTTGGCAGGTCATTAAAAGATTAAACACAAAATTACCATATAACCCAGAAATTCCATTCCTGAGTATATACCCAAGAGAAATGAAAACGTATGTCCACACATATGCTTCTACATACATGTTTGTAGCAACACTGTTCATAATAGCCAAAAGGTGGAAACAACCCAAATGTCCATCAACTTATAAATGGATAAATAATATATGGTAGACCTATACTGTAGAATATTATCGGGCATTATAAAGAAATGAACTAGTGATACACGCTGCAAAATGGATGAACCTTTTGAACCACTAACATAAAACATTATGCTAAGTGAAAGAACCTATTCACGAAAGACCACATATTGAATGATTCTATTCATATGAAATGTCCAGAACAGACAAATCCATAGAGACACAAAGTAGATTAATTGTTGCCTAGGGCTAAAGGATGAAGGGAAATGGAGAGCAACTACTGATGTGTTCAGGGTTTTTTGTTGGGTGGTTAAAATATTCTAAAATTGCTTGCGGTGGTGGTTGCATAAACTCTGTGAACATACTAATTTAAGGGATATATTGAATTATATACCTTAAGTGGTGAATTGTATGGTATGTTAATTATATCTCAATACAGCCGAAGAAGGAGGAGGATAAGGAGAGAGAAAAGAAGAATAAAAGAAAGAAGAAAAAGAAGAATCATGCAGACTTTTGAATGCTCTTTGTCAGAATCTCCAAAATATCTCAAGTCCATTATCTACTAGGAGGTAAGATAGCCCAGTAGTGAATCGTGTGGGCGACAGAATCAAAATTAGTGAACTGAGTCATATAGGCTTCAGCATCACTACATAACTTCTTGAGAAGTGACACCTGGAATTTGGGTAGAGTGTTCTGCATTATCTTCTATACAGTAGTTTTCACTTTAGTGAGTATCAGGTTACCTAAAGGGCTTGTTCAAACACTGGGCTCTACTCCTAGAGTGTCTGATTCAGTAGGTCTGAGAGGGGCCGGAAGATTTGCATTTCTAACAAGTCCCCAGGTGATGCTGATGCTGCTGGTTTTAGAGCAACACCCCCAAAAGTACTGGTTGAACATTTAGTTCTTTAAAGTCCCCAGAGTCTATTGAGTAGACTTTTCAAATAACAGCAGAAATGCGTGATGCAAATTAGTTATATGTGTATGTTAATATACATACTTTATAAGTGCATCATTTGACAATTATTCCTAAATGTTATAATTAGTAACTGTAACTTTGATGAAATGATGGAAGGAATTGCAGAATGGGAATCAGAAGACATGGGGTCATATCCTTCCAGTTCTAGAAATTTGACCCAAAATATTCTCTCACCACAGTTTCCTCATCTGTGAGAAACTAATTCCAATAATGCCTCACTAACATACAAAGTTACGAGGAAGATAACATAGTAACCTAGTTGAAAACACATGGTCAACTGTAAATGCATTAATCTTATGTTCTCAATGTCTGCATATGGAAATCATTCTCTATGCGGCCACCGGAATCTCTCTCAAAGGCGTCAGCAGTTTCTGGAATCTCCTGAGACACTGGATGAGTTAGGTTGCTTTCAGCTTTAAGTAACAGAAATCTATATTCAAACTGGACTATAGCATGAAGATATTTATTTTTGCACATTACAGGGAATCCAGTTGAGGTAGTTCTAGCTGTAGTTGAAAGAAATCTGCGGAGAATGGAGATCAGGCAGAGGCCCTGGAAATTGTTGGAAAACAAATGTATAATAAAGATGAGCGTTATGATAATTTGCTTTGTCTCTTAGAGCTCTTTAAGGTTCAAAATAGCTCATGTCATGTCCAGAATGCAAGATACAACTCATGAGCATCAGGATGATAAACTGAAAAAATTAAAAAAAAAAAACAACCCTCTAGCATAGAGGTTCTCAACCCTGGCTTCTGGTGAGAAGCCTATAGGGAGGTTTCAAAGGACGTCATTGTCGGGACCCTGCTCAGAAGCTTCTGATCTGATTGGTCCAGAAATTGCTCAGACTCTGGAGGTTTCCAAAAGCTTTCCAGGTAATCCTTAAATGCTGATAAGGTTGAGAATGATTGCTTCTGCATATCATGAATCAGAGAGATCATTCTAAGCTAGGAAGAATTCCGATGCCAGTACTGGGCTGTTACTTAGGGATGGAAGTGGTGGGAGAAGATGGTGCTAAAAACAAAACTAAGCCTTTCATAGCTGTTCAGCCCAGAGCCTCTCCCCCTCGCTTCAGTAACCATGATCATCAGAGAAAACTGCATGCCCAACACACACACACACACACACACACACACACACACACAAGTTACTTGTTGCTTTATTCTCATGTATGACTGTCTTTCCCTTTCAAGACTACCTTGGTGTTTGATCTAGACTGAATACCATCTGGTAAATGTGCCATAGGCTAGGCAGATGGTGGGATTAATAGTGTGATTTTTCTCTGGCTCCACATTCCTTTAGGAAAGTGACTCTTAGCAATTGATGTGAATAAGAATCACCTGGAATTTTTTTTTTAACTATAAATACCTGAGCACCCCTTGTGAGGTTATGATTTAGCAGGCCTGGAGAAGAGCCAGAGTCTGCATTTTAACAAACTTCACAGAGGCTGTAAGTAGAATTGGTCAATGATCACAATTCTAAGAAACTTTAAGAACAACACTGATGAGAAATGGGAAATACTATGTGCTTAAGAGATGCCCAAAGGTTTCAAAAAATTTGAAAAGCCAAATCATCAAAGAATGCATGGAATGGGTAATGAGCACATGAAAAGATGCTCAAAATCATGGATCATTAGAGAAATGAAAATCACAACCACACTGAAATATCACTACAAACCTATTTGAATAGCTAAATTTTTTTAATGGCAATTTTCTGGTAGTGGTGGGCATTGGTATCACCACTTTGGAAATCAGCTAGGTAGTTTCTTTTTTTTTTTTTGAGACTGAGTCTTGCTCTGTAGCCCAAGCTGGAGTGCAGTGGCGCAATCTTGGCTCACTGCAAGCTCTGCTTCCCGGGTTCACGCCATTCTCCTGTCTCAGCCTCCCGAGTAGCTGGGACTACGGACGCCTGCCACTAAGCCTGGCTAATTTTTTGTATTTTTAGTAGAGACGGGGTTTCACCGTGTTAGCCAGGATGGTCTCAATCTCCTGACCTCGTGATCCACCCGCCTGGGCCTCCCAAAGTGCTGGGATTACAGGCATGAGCCACCACGCCCGGCCTTGGTAGTTTCTTTTAAAGTTAAACATACATTACCTTCTGAACCAGCAATCCCACTCCTAGGTATTGACCCAAATGAAATAAAAATTTGTTCACACAAAAACCTATACATAGATGTTTATATCAACTTTATTTATAATTACTTTTATGTAATTCATTATTTAAAATGTAATGAATATAAAATTCATTATATAAAAAGTAATGAATTTTCAAAAACTGGAAACAACCCAAATGTCTTTCAACTGGTAAATGTATAAAGAATCTGTGGTACATCCATGCTATGGAATATTACTCAACAATAACAAGAAACAAAACACTGACACATACAACGAGATGTTGAATTTTAAAATGGATGAATCTTAAAAGCATTATGCTAAGTGAAAGACGGACATGAAAGGCTACGTGTGGTATGATTCCATTTATTTGACATTCTGGAAAAGGCAAAACTATAGAGACAGAAAGCAAATCAGTGGTTACCAAGGGCTGGGTGTTTGGGAAGATTTGACTACAAAGGGATATAAGGGGATGTTTTAGATTGATGGAACTGTTCTAAGTCTTGATTAGGGTGCTGGCTATATTACTATACACTAAGTATTTTAAAAGGTGAATTAATTATATGTAAATTATAACTCAATGAAAAGAAAATTCAATGTGAGGGCAAAAATACTGAAGGATAAATAGTGAGTTTATTTAGATTAAACCCATTACATTTTTGAGAGCAGAGCACAGTTTCTAGACTTGACTGGGCCCAATTTCAGCAGCATGGTAGAATGCTTAAGTGTAGAAATCATATCCAACTTATCTCCCCATGGGCCCATAGTACTTCCTTATGCAACTTATGAGTTCTCAGAGTAGCCCTGCAAACTGGTATACCCACGCTTATACTCAAGGGTTAAAAAATGTTGGACTGAAAGCTGAAAAAAAAACAAAACAAAAGACAGGCATTCAGGTTTACAGAAATCTTAGATGGCACTGTTACTTCAGTCTATGATTTCAGTATTTTGAAATCACTGTCTGGGTATTTGTGTGGCCCGGAAGGCTAGTTTGGAGAAAAAATACAGGGGTTTGCTAGTAGCGGGTAGGGTAGGACAGAAAGGGGTGAGGTGCTGAAAGATGAGGGACAAATATGCTACTAATCAGTGTTTTTCAAGTGAACATTTCTACAAGGTGGTGTGACAGTTGGCTTTTATAATCTACATACAAAGTTGTTCTTTCTCCGGGGAGCGTCTTAGACTTACATGCTGCTGGTATATTCCTAGAATTCCACCTTAAAACAAGCTGAATGTCCTTATGGCTGACATCTCAGCATGGAAAAGTTTTGCTTAAGCGATGACACACTGCAGTTGGATCCTTCTCACCCACATCTGGAAGCCACATGTCAGCAGCAGCTATATAAAACAGTCAGACCAGCAATCTTAGAGTGACATTGTTTGCCAAAATCCCAGGCAGCATGGACCTCAGTCTTCTCTGGGTGCTTCTGCCCCTAGTCACCATGGCCTGGGGCCAGTATGGCGATTATGGGTACCCATACCAGCAGTATCATGACTACAGCGATGATGGGTGGGTGAATCTGAACCGGCAAGGCTTCAGCTACCAGTGTCCCCAGGGGCAGGTGATAGTGGCCGTGAGGAGCATCTTCAGCAAGAAGGAAGGTTCTGACAGACAATGGAACTACGCCTGCATGCCCACACCACAGAGCCTCGGGGAACCCACGGAGTGCTGGTGGGAGGAGATCAACAGGGCTGGCATGGAATGGTAAGGGCCAGTCACTGCACTGCACTGGGGCTGGGAACATCTCTGCATATCCCTCCTCCTGGGGGCTGCTAGACTCTCAAGGAATATCAGTAACCAAAGCTTGGGCAAATCTCACCCCAAACCTCACCACTGCATACTCTGGGTGGAGCAGGGCTGCTGCTGAGCAGACTACATTATAGGACAAAAACCTGGGATGGAGAGTGTCTGTGGGAGATAGACTCCTCTGTGGCTCTGTTCCTTCCAGAAGCTGTTCTACCTATTCTCAGTTTGGGCAAGGGGCTGGTGTAGGTCTGCGAGAAGCTTGCTTACCAGACTACCAAAAGATATGTACAGAAACTAAAAGTAAGCAACTTTATAGCAATTTAAACTTGCTATGCCATCGGAATGGCATTTTTCTTTTTTAGCAATTTATTTTTACCATTTTACAAAAGTACTGGCCCACAGTAGTTTGGGAACAAGAAAAATAAACAATTGATCTCTCAGCACAGAGGGTTTGAGAACTATTGATTTAGAGCAAGTGAATGGAAAAGAGGGGACAAAGACATTTAGGCAAAGGAAAGTGGAATTAAATAGCTGTCTACTGCCTTGATTAAATGTGCTCTCTCAATTATGAGTACTGTGGTCCTTCTCTCTGCCTGAATTTAAAGTGGGTTTTATTGCTGGAAAATAGTTTGCTAAAGGGTTTTGGAGAGAGGTGCTGTCTTCCCCTGACTGCATTCTGCCCTAAGCAGTGGCATGGAACTTTTTCGAGTTTGTACTTTTTTGTGGGGTGTGATTGTCTCAGCTGGGTCTCAGCCCAGGTGCTTGGTCAGGAGCTCATCCTAGTAGGCATTGACTGCTAGGCTGATTATTTACAACAGCCTAGATGGAACCAGCACTCTAGGAGGCTTGAAGGAGAGAGTGGAGGAGGCAGTCCAGGGAGGAGGAAGCCCACCTGGAGGGCTGCTGCATGTGCTATCTGTAGAGCAACGCAGATGCGTGGCAATGAGTACTTAGTGTAGTGGGGCTTGGAGGGGTCAAGCACAAAATCTGGCCAGGTGTGGTGGCTCACGCCTGTAATCCCAAGCACTTTGAGAGGCTGGGGAGGGAGGATCACTTGAGATCAAGAGTTCGAGACCAGCCTAGGCAACATAGCCAGACCCTATCTCTACAGAAAAAAAAAAAAAAAAAAAAAAAATTAGCCTGGTGTAGTTGCATGCAGCCTGTGGTCCTAGCTACTCAGGAGGCTAAGGTAGGAGGATCACTTGAGCCCAGGGAGTCGAGGCTGCAGTGAGCCATGTTCGCGCTACTGTATTCCCTCCTGGGTGGCAGAGCAAGACCCTGTTTAAAAAAAAAAATGGAAAAAAGAAAAAGCATAGAACCCTGGGGGACAAAACCAGTAGAGAGGTGATGAAGGGAAATCCAAGAGGAAGAAACACTGATGGGTGGGGGAGCCAGGCAAGAGTGCGGGCCTTTAAATAATAACAAGAGCTACCATTTATTGAGTGCTTACCCTGAGCAGGCTCCATGCTAAGTGCTTTACGTGGATCATCTCATGTAATGCTCAAAACAAATGTATATGCCATTTATAGGTAGACAAATTGCAGTCTAGAGATCCAGTATTTCCTCGGCTAGAAAGCTGGGGTTTGGATCCACAGAGTCTTTGCTTCAAAGAGTTTGTGCTTTGCCACAGTGATGGGCTCCTGAGAGGCTGCTGCCTCCACCCAGCGTGGGCTCCCACCCAACAGCTGACTCTGTCAGCAGAGCCAGTGCCACTGGACCAGACTCAGGGCAGTTCTTCCTCCTGGAGAGGGTGGGAACTTGCAAGACCATAGCAGAAGCCCAGCCCCAGAGGGATGAGCCCTACTTGGTTACCAGGACTGTGGAGGGGCTCAGCCGGACTGTAGAAGGGCTGGGGAGAGGACTCACACAGTCAGCAGCAGCTGAGGGTGCCGGGGCTATGGAGGCTGCTTGGACAGCCTTTGTGCGCCATTCTCATCCACCCCCACGGCCTCTGGTAAGCAGATTTAGTTATTCAAAACCCCTTCTGACAGATGCTGATTCAGAGACCAGGCTTGCCTTGCTTGTAGTCTCCATGACTCCTCACAGCCAGGCCCACTGTCTAATGTGGAGCATGGCAATGACCTAATTACAACTGTCCCTCCAGTCCTCACCTCTCAGGAGCACCATCGCATGGGCGCGACTCCTTTCTACCAGCCCTTTTTAGAGCCACAGTCAAGCAGCACTCAGCCATGTTTCCCCAGCCGTAGAGGAAGAGCCCTAGGCTCTGAGTCAGGAGGCCTGGGTCTGGATCCTGGTTCTAATGACTTGTGGTGTGACCTTGGCCCAGACGCTCAGCCCTCCAGTCTCCTGCCTCATTTGGAAAGTGAACAGTCAGGCTGCATGATCTCTGAAGGCTCCACAGAGCTGTGGCTCACCCCTGAAAACACTCTTGGCTTTTTCTTGCATTCTGTTCATCTTTGTGTTCATCCCTGATAGAGAGAGAAGCCAAATGATGTTTAGTTTTAAACTTGCCAACTGTGACTGGTTTGTCATGAACTCCCAAACTATTCGAAGAAAAGCAAAAGAGGAAGAAGGTGAAATAACATGATTTTATTTGGTCCATGGGAGTCAAGGGAAAAGCTGACAGGCGAGATATCTCTTCCACCTCCTCTTCCTCGGCATTTTTGGGTGTGCAGTGTCTAGTAATTTTGGTTTCCTTTCCTCCTTCCACCCTCTGTTGCCTCCTTCTCCCCCTCTACTAATCACAGGGTTGAAAACTCACAAACATGCAAAACAACTTCTTTACAATAAGATCCAGCTGCCCCAGGACTGACACGAATTACCCTGGAAGCACTTTTAAAAATGATTATGCCTTTGAGTTCAGGCTCCAGTCTCAGTGAAAAATCTGGAAGGAAAGAAATTGCTTATGGGCTGGGGAGCAATTACATCTTCACGTTGGCTACAGGCTTAGTCTGTTCTCAGGGAACAGTTGTTGATGGTTTTGTGCAATTGGGCTGCCTTGTATAACCAAATTAGCTTTCAGGTTTATTTTAAAAGAGGGGAGGAGTCTCAAACATAGGCTTGACAATAGCACATAGGATCTGCTAAAAAGAAAATCTTTCTAATCAAAGTGCCATCTTTAAAAGGTGTTGCTATCATAGCTGAGTGGTCTGTGGTGCTGCCACTGATCACAGTTTCTCTGTTGAAAACCACCTCTTCAGGTGTCAGCTTCTGAAGTGTGGATGCTGGTCTCTGGCACTAACAACTGCCAGGAGGCCTTACCTGGGTCCTCATGAGTGGTATTTCACCATCCCAGGGCATGCCTAGGTTGTTCTCAGGGAAGCTGCTCTAACTTGGGTCAGCACAGGCTGTAGGGCACTGGGTCCTGTGTGGAATAAGATGAAGGTGAAATTTTCTGGTGAGATTGAGCTACTGTGTAGTGGAAGGAGCCCTGGGCTTGGATGCAGGAAACCTGGATTCACAGCTCCTGCTCTTATCTGTGACATTCAGTATCTCATTCTGGCAAAAAAAGAAAGAAAAGAAAGAAAGAAGAAAGAGAGAAATAGAGAGAGAGAAGGGAGGGAGGGAAGAAGGAAGGAAGGAAGGAAGGAAGGAAGGAAGGAAGGAAGGGAGGGAGGGAGGGAGGGAGGGAGGGAAAGAGAAAGGAAAGGAAAGGAAAGGAAAGGAAAGGAAAGGAAAGGAAAGGAAAGGAAAGGAAAGGAAAGGAAAGGAAAGGAAAGGAAAGGAAAGGAAAGGAAAGGAAAGGAAAGGAAAGAAGGAAGAAAAAGGAAGGTGTGACTCCCACCTCACAAGCTGTTACTTGTGTTACTGTGATACTTGTAGGATAAAGTATAAGAAAACTCTAAAGCAAATTGACGTCTAAAACAAATGCCTAGCACATCATGGGCAGGTAGTGAAAGTTTAGAGAATCTGAAATTGATGTGTCTGATGTTGGGCAAGCCAGCTTTCCACAGAGTCTGAGTTCAGAGGAAAAGTATTCCATTTATTGGCATCTACTTTTTACCCTGGGCTTCAAAGAATCTCAAGGAGAAGTTTTGGAGTGGCAGTTTATGTTAGAGCTGAGTTTATGAATTCAATGACAAGCCACAGACTGGAGAAGAGGAGAAAGGCATCTATGCAACAGGGCTATGGCAGCATCGAGGTGCATTTGAAGGTGGATAGGTTGGGTGGGAACTCCGTTTTCCACGGTCGGACTATTTCCCTAATCTAAGCAAGACCAAGCCTCAGTGTAGTGCAGGGCAGTCGTCCTGAGTCATGGTTCTGAGTATTGAGTACTCACAGCGCCCACTTCCTCGGGGACGCTTTCCAAGACCACCTCCTCTCCCCACACGTCTTGCTGTCTCCACTCCCTCAGCCTGCTTTGTTTCCTACAATGCCCTTGTCACTGCCTGATTGGCATTTGTTTCTTGTTTTGTCTCCCTCACTAAAATATAAGCTTCACGAACACAGGGGCTTTGTCTCATTCACCACTGTATCCCCAGTGCCTAGAAGAGTGCTGGTGCATAACAGGCCCTCAATACATACGCAGTGAGAGACCAAATCAGCGGTCCAAACCCCAGCCAGTGTCCCCACGGCTCTCCACAAGGAGGCCTGCAGGTTTTCCCACAGGGGAACCATTTTGCTTATGTCTTTGATTCCCAATATTCCAGTGTCTATAGTAGGGGTTCCAACTGTATTGTTCACATCTCATGTTGATTTATTGCATTTACCAACATGCAAGATGGTCTTTCAAGATTTCTTAAGGATCGCTAAAACATGCACAGAGGATGGCTGACACACTTTGCCACCGCAGAATGTTTTCATCAGGTTTTCATTCTGTCAATAATCTTAAGGTCTCGATCAATTTCAAAAATTGAAAGTAAATTCTTTATTTCAAAAGCCATAAGGACTAAATGCTGCACAGTAACCTATCTTGGTTTGACATTTGTGGAAGAACTGATGAAATCCAAATTCTGGAGTTTGGTGTTATACCAGGGTAAATTTCTTAGCATTTCTTAGCATTCCTAGACACTCTAGAGTTATGAAAATTAACATTAGAGGAACCTGGGTGAAGAGTATACATGAATTTTGTGTGTTGTCTTTACAAGCATTCTGTAAGTCTGAAATTACTTCAAAATAAAATTTAAAAAATAAATATAAGGATGTGGCACAAACATAGTACAACAGAATCGTGGAATCCCAGCACTGGAGGGGGCCTTGGGCACAATCTAGAGCAACCTCCTTACCTCACAGAATAGGAATAAAGGCCGTGAGATTGAAGCAATTAAAAACTGAATAAAAACATTGCTGTCAGGTTAGGAACTGTCATCCTCATTTTACAAAAGTAGATATAAATATCAGCAGAAGGGGAGAGATGGGTCATGGAGCAATTCTGTTTGGAATTAGGAGAGAAATCCATAACTTTACATAAGTATAGGTTCTGTGGCCCTAACCTTGATCTACATGGTGATTTATGATTTATAGAGTATTCTTCATTTATATGTTCATTTGTTTATTCATTCACTACCAAATGCTTATTAGCACAAACTTTGCCAGGCCCCAGGAAGATGGAGATGAATAAAATACAGTCTATGCCCATGAGTTATTCAAAATCTAATATTGTTTGATCTTCACAACAGTATTGGAATCCAGGTGTTTCACACATGAGGAGGTTGCCCTTGCATGGCTAGCAGATGGCAGAGGGAGGACCTGAGCCAGCCAGCCTGATTCCACAGTGCTGTGGGTGATATGAAATGCTGATGTTATTTTTGTTCCTGGATAAAGCCATAGTGAGTGCTGACCTAAAAAAGATATCAAATCCACGTAAGGATGACTTCTGAGGGCAAGAAGGCTGAGTGTGGGAGAACAGGGTTATGACAGATCTAGGATTCTTGTCAACTTTCCATCTAGGTCACTCTCCTAAGTGCTAGGAATCAATTATCTGGGGGAACTTGAGCTCTGCAAAAATGATTGTTGGCTGCTCTTGTAAGGATGGCAAAAGCCCCCTCCTCCCAGGAGGGGATTTGCTTCTGTCTGGGAACCTGCAGGACACAATCTTCTTAATCAACAAGCGATTTCTGCAGAGTTAAGATGGTGTGTGTGTGTGTGTGTGTGTGTGTGTGTGTGTGTGTGTGTGTGTTTCTTTGAGGTATCTTGAAGTATTGAAAAGCTAATGAAGTTTAGAGTCAGAACAATTCTCAAAATGCAACCCCACTAACCCCACTGCTACCTTTACTCAAGTCATCTCAACTCTGAAATACTCAGCTTTCACATCGAAAACACACCTCCCTAGAACTGTTGTTGTGAGAATTAAATAAGATAATATATGTACATTAACGTGTGTCCTTACGGGAATTACTTATCTTCTCTAAACCTGAGTTTCCTTATACGTAAAATGGTGATGGCGGTGAGAAGCTCATTATTTGAGCCCATTTTATAGGATTGTTTTGATAACTAAAATAATTAATGCATGCATAGTGCTAAGCACAATGCCTGGCACATTGCAAGTCCTTGATAAAGGTTATTTATTACTGCTTTATCATGACTACTCTGTGGAAACTGAGACTCATGGAGACAAATAACACACAGCTGGTAAATTACAAAGCTGGAGTTGAAAACCAAATTGCTAGATTACAGAGCCTCTGAAATACATCATTTTGCTTTTGGAACGTATAATTTAATCACAGTCTATAAATATTATGTGTACATTATAAGTGTCTTGAATATTTATTACCTTTTAATAGACATGGAGATAGCCTTAGATCTCTCGGTTAAAAATATTATAACTGATATTCATAAATTCACATCAAATTTACTGTGATGCTAACATAGCTCATGCAATCCCTGTGTGACCTGGAATTGCTCTCAGGACATAAATGCATCTCACAAGATAATCTAGATCTTCTCAGAGGCCTTAGGGGAAGCCTGTCCTGCCTGTATTTTTTCCAAAAAAAAACTGAGGAATTTGTATTTTGGGAGGCATTCTCGCTCTGTCCTGTGCTAGGTCTTTCTATCCAGAGATGCTGTTCTGCAGGTCATTTCTGCCTCACTGTGTTAAAACCTTGTAGACAGACTAGCAGACGTAAAAGCTGGACATGGAAAAGACAGCAGAACTCTTACCCAGATGCAGGCAGAAAGAGAGCAGAATGTGTGCAACTTAACACTATTTAAAGAGACTGTTCATATCCCCACCATGGTGGCAGGAGGATGAGCAGTAAATGGTGCAGTTTTCAAAAACTTTGCATTGTAGCCCCATGAGGCTACTCGGTGACAGTATGTGTTAGGTGAAATGTGTGATGGTGATATCAACCTGTCACAAGGAAGGAAAGTTAGTATGATTTGGAATTGTCAAGAAAGGAAGACTCTTTGAAGGAGGAGAGGCTTGGTATTGTCTTTTGTGCTCTGATATGTGCTTTCTGAGGCTCCTCTCAGTGTCCAATTGGAGAAGTTCAATCCTGACAATTTCTAATGTAGGCTCTGATATTTACTGAAAGTGATGTTTCGTGCCTAGGATGTAGCCTGTCTTTCTATTAAATTACAGGTATTTTTATCATCATAGTAGTAATAACTCTGACTTCCCCTGCCTTTCAATTATATACGTTGTGCCAGGTTCTATGCTACACTTGACATATAGCATCTCTTTACTTTTCATGTAATACTGTCAGGTTAAGAACTGTCATCCTAGTTTTACAGAAGTAGGTATAAATATCAGCAGAAGGGGAGAGATGGGTCGTGGAACAATTCTGTTTGGAATTAGCAGAGAAATCCAGAACTTTAAAGGCTTCTTTTACTGGGCAAACTTGCCCCCAACTGGGTTTGTCTCTGTCCCTTGCCACTTCACTGCTCCACCGTCCCCACCCACTCCCCTATTTCTCTGCTCCTCTGTCTTTGGTACCAGTCTACTTATTTCCAGTATCTGTATTATCATAGTGTCTACTTATCAGTACCAGTGTCTGGTAATTCTGCCTGTCCAATGTCATAGTGTTTACTTATCAGTACCAGTATTCTGAAGAGATTTCAGACCAAGTGCAGCATCAGGTATAGAGTAAGTTCTAATGAATATTTGTCAAAAGACTTGATGAACATTCTAAAATTCTGTGGGCCTTTTTATAAATGCCTGATAGCAACTCAAAGAATTATTCTGGGGAAAATAGAATTAGCAAAAATCAAAGCTTTACTTTAAAAGAAAGAAACTCTTTTGGTACTATTTAAGACCTCATCCACCTTTGGGGTGGGGAAGAAATTTGGGAGTGTTAAGGATGCTGTGCCACAGGGAGTGAGCCACTGGTCTAGATCATGGGCAAAACTTCTCATAGTCCATCTCTGCAGTGGGGTTGGAAACTGGCTAACAGCCCTTGAAACACCTGTGTGTCTGTGAAGCTGGGAAGAAAAAGACCAGCACAACCAGCCCATCTATTATCTAATGGAATTTTGAGAGTTCTTGACCAAGATGGTGCTGCTTCCTTTTACCTTGTTCCTCACTTGACTCAACCCCACACCACCTAAACTCCAAACTTCTTAGCAAGTCCAACTTCTAAAATTGTATAGAGGGGTTCACCAACAAAACCAGACACTCACACACCTGGCAAATGCTCTGTAATTCTGCCTGTCCAATGGCTTTGGACTTGGTAAAGAATGCAGCCAACAAGAAGAAGTCCTGTCCAGCATACCAATCAGAGCTGTGGGACCATCACGAAGAGATGTATTGTATTCCTTGAGAGCTCATGAACATGACCTTTGACCTCAAATGAATCTGAGTTTGGATCCTGGCTCTTCCAGTTACTATCTTGGCCGAGAGTTTTGTAAGCATTATTGCTGACTCCACACAGTGCCTTAGGTGAGGCTCCACAAAGCATGTAAAGGTCAGGGCTAGGACTAGAACTCACGTCTGCTGATTCCTCAACAAGGGCTCTTGCCCCTGCACCCCACTGCTTTTATGTTTTACTATTGCAGATACAGGAGAAAGTCTTCCGTTTTAGCTTTCAGGGTGATGGCCTGAGATAAATCATCTTCAGAAAGTCCGCTTTCTCAGAGTAGGTTCACAAATGTGTTTTCAGAGGAGGAGTAATTACCTTGTGACTTTCCTTCTAGAAAGTTTCCAGTGTCAGATGGAGCAGGGCTAACAATGCTCCTGTTTCTGAAACTGAAATTGAACCTCAGCCTTCAAAGAGGTGGTAAGAAAAAAAAAAGCATGTCTTCTCAGACGGGAAGGAGAGTCTTGTAAGTAAGGTACAAGTGCCCTCCTGCTCTAAGTAAATAGTCTTATTTCCTTAGAGCTGTGGTCATGTCATACAATTCACCAGGATATTAGCCATTGAATTGGTGACTTTTAGGAACTCCTCACTCACATCCATGAAGGGGCCTGAAACTCCCTCCAAGTAGTTTCCCTCCAAGCAGAATAGAGCATTGAGCCACTGCTCTGTTTTCCAGGCCATTCAGGAGCAACAACCAGGTGCTGTGAAGTGAGTCAGAGCATTAGTCATTTGACCGCTACCCCATCTCTTTTTTTTTTCTTTTTTTTCTTTTTCAGTTTTTTTTTTTTTATATACTTTAACTTTTAGGATACATGTGCACAATGTGCAGGTTGAGTTTGGGTAACTTTAGCAATGCAATCCCTGCCAGTTGCCCCAGTTCTGTTCCATTTAGAAGTTGCCTCTCTTCTCACCTAGCTCTGTGTTTGTAATCCTGCAGCTATGGCCATTGTTTAGGTGAGTCTTGTTAAATAAGGAGCTTTGTTAAAAGTGAAAATGATAGGAATGGAGGGGAGGAATGCCCAAAGCTATATGTATTTTGCCCCCTCATCATGGAGCTGTAGGGAGAAGATGGAAGCAAGAAAAGGGATCGCTCACCCAAGATCCATGTAAACTACTTGGAGGGAGTTTCAGGGCCCTTAATGGAATTGAGTGATGAGCTCTTAAAAGTCAATTCTGCCTCCAATAATGGGACATAGTCGGGTCACTCATTCGGTCCCTCATTCTTCTATTAAACATTTGCTGGACAACAGTGTCAGACACTGCATGGAATACTACTTCCTGAGAGTGGTAAGGCATACTAAAATACCTGTGCTCCAAAGTGGGTGGCTAAGACATCCAACCTCATTGAGCTTTGTTTTAGGGAAACAGCAGCTCAGGGAGGGCCTAGGAATCCACCAGTGTTTCACTGATTAGAGACAGGGGAGCCAAGGGACAGCTTTTACAAAGCAGGCTCATAATTACTGTGTAGACTAAATGTAAGTATAATGACACTAATAAGCAATTTATTAATCCCAGGAATTTTACATGCATTGTCTTATTTGGTCTTCACAATAACTTTAATACATATGTGCTATTATTATGCCCATTTTACAGATGAGGAAACTGAGGCTATTAGAGGGCATGAAGCCCGCCCAGATGACACAGCTAAGAACAGTGGAGCCGTCTAGCTGCATAGTCAATGCTCTTAGCCACTCTACTATCTGCTCCCCACAGTGTGAAAAGGTACCCCCACAAAGATCCGGCTCTGGAAGGAATGCTTTCATATACCAAACTCCTGAACAGGCTCACTCTACCAAAATGTGAAGCCAATCAAACCACAGCTGGAAGAGGAGGGTTATGTTTGGTTATCTAACTTTCACTATATGTTCTTAGGCTCTGAGCCTGTAGGGTCCAAATAATCTTCACAGGGCAGAGTTATCTGAGGTGGTGTGTGAGAAAGTGACACACACTTCCCGTACAGGCACTGGGGCCAGCAGCCTGGCCAACAGCTGGCGGGGAATTTGTGGAACTTGGATTGCCTTCAAAACTGGTACTCCATGAAACAGTTCAGCTTATCTTCCTACATTTATTTTTACTTAGGGGAACTTACCCCCATGGGAGCTCTGTCCCCTATAGGGGTCTGAGTACACAAGACAAACCAAAACAATGGAACAACAGCTCCGTGGAAACCACAGCCCAGCTCAGTTCTGAAAGGGCTTCGTTTTAGAGGAAGGCAGCATTTTAGTGATGGTAGGAGAACAGGTCACAGAGAGCACTAGCTTGTGGCAACCTTCTCTTTTTGGACACATATGAGTTTTGCTTATGATTCTTAGAGCTTCATATTGAAATTACCTCTCACCTACTTTACTAAGAATTAGGATAGAATAGACCACCCTGGTAGATCAGCCCCTAAAGCTACCTTTCCACCATATCATGAGTCTAGCGCATCCCACTCATAGAGCTTGCTGAAATATGCCAGGCATTTACAAAGTGATTAGTATACTCCTGATGAGATGCGAGCAATGGTAGAATAAAGAAGGCTACATCAGCCATATGCAGAAAATTGAAACTGGACCCCTTCCTTACACCTTATACAAAAATTAACTCAAGATGAATTAAAGACTTAAATGTAGAACCCGAAACCATAAAAACCCCAGAAGAAAACCTAGACAATACCATTCAGGACACAGGCATGGACAAAGACTTCATAACAAAAAACACCAAAAGCAATTGCAACAAAAGCTAAAATTGACAAATGGGATCTAAACTTAACTAAAGAGCATCTGCATACCAAAAGAAACTATCATCAGAGTGAACAGGCAACCTACTGAATGGGAGAATATTTTTGCAAACTACCCATCTGACAAATGTCTAACATCCAGAATCTACAAGGACATTAAACAAATTTACAAGAAAAGAAGAAACAATCCCATCAAAAAGTAGGCAAAGTATATGACCAGACACTTCTCAAAAGAAGACATTTATGTGGCCAACGAACACATGAAAAAAAGCTCAACCTCACTGATCATTAGAGAAATGCTAATCAAAACCACAATAAGATACCATCTCACGCCAGTCAAAATGGTGTTTATTAAAAAGCCAAGAACCAACAGATGCTGGCAAGGCTGTGGAGAAATAGGAATGCTTTTACACTGTTGGCGGGAATGCAAATTAGTTCAACCATTGTAGAAGACAATGTGGTGATTCCTCAAGGATCTAGAACCAGAAATACCATTTGGCCCAACAATCCCATTACTGGGTATATACCCAAAGGACTATAAATTATTTTGCTGTAAAGACACATGCACAGGTATGTTTATTGCAGCACTATTTGCAGTAACAAAGACATGGAACCAACCTAAATGCCCATCCATGATAGATTGGATAAAGCAAATGTGGTACATATACACCATGGAATACTATGCAGCCATAAAAAGGAATGAGATCATGTCCTTTGCAGGGACATGGATGAAGCTAGAAGCCATCATCCTCAGCAAACTAACACAGGAACAGAAAATCAAACAGTGAATGTTCTCACTCATAAGTGGAAGTTGAACAATGAGAACACATTGATACAGGGAGGGGAACAACACACACTGGGACCAGTCAGGGGGTGGATTGTGAGGAGGGGGAGAGCATTAGGACAAATAGCTAATGCATGCGGGGCTTAAAGCCTAGATGACAGGTTGATAGGTGCAGCAAACTACAATGGCACACATATACCTATATAATAAACTTGTACATTCTGCACTTGTATCCCGGAACTTAGAGTAAAATAAAAGAAAATTTTAAAACCTAGATACATGTATAATAAACTACACAGTTGCACATACCAAAAAGAAAAAAAAAAAGGCTAGATCATGAAAGAGCCATAGGTCTCAATTTACACCTTAACCTGCATTATTGAGCCCCTATAGCTAGTTCTAGTCTGCCAGAACTTCTTACAAGTCCTGGGAACAGGGAATTCAAGCTAATTTACATGGTTGACTGAATACCAAGCCCATCTCTCGATTCTTCTCGCAACACAATAGCAAAGTGATTGATACAGAACAGTAGTAGAGTATGAGATGTTTAATTAATGAATGAATAAATAAATAAAGGCATATTTGAATTATGTATATTAGGTGAATAAATGAATAACAAGTAATAAATAATAAATTTAAAAGGACAGATGATTTCTGACGACGGACAAGTAATATATTTATTTATTTATTTATTTATTTTTTTTTTATTATACTTTAGGTTTTAGGGCACATGTGCACAATGTGCAGGTTCGTTACATATGTATCCATGTGCCATGTTGGTTTGCTGCACCCATTAACTCGTCATTTAGCATTAGGTATATCTCCTAATGCTGTCCCTCCCCCCTCCCCCCACCCCACAACAGTCCCTGGAGTGTGATGTTCCCCTTCCTGTGTCCATGAGTTCTCATTGTTCAATTCCCACCTATGAGTGAGAATATGCGGTGTTTGGTTTTTTGTCCTTGCGATCGTTTACTGAGAATGATGTTTTCCAGTTTCATCCATGTCCCTACAAAGGACATGAGCTCATCATTTTATATGGCTGCATAGTATTCCATGGTGTATATGTGCCACATTTTCTTAATCCAGTCTATCGTTGTTGGACATTTGGGTTGGTTCCAACTCTTTGCTATTGTGAATAGTGCCGCAATAAACATACGTGTGCATGTGTCTTTACAGCAGCAAGATTTATAGTCCTTTGGGTATATACCCAGTAATGGGATGGCTGGGTCAAATGGTATTTCTAGTTCTAGATCCCTGAGGAATCGCTACACTGACTTCCACAATAGTTGAACTAGTTTACAGTCCCACCAACAGTGTAAAAGTGTTCCTATTTCTCCACATCCACTCCAGCACCTGTTGTTTCCTGACTTTTTAATGATGGCCATTCTAACGGGTGTGAGATGGTATCTCACTGTGGTTTTGATTTGCATTTCTCTGATGGCAGGTGATGATGAGCATTTTTTCATGTGTTTTTTGGCTGCATAAATGTCTTCTTTTGAGAAGTGTCTGTTCATGTCCTTTGCCCACTTTTTGATTGGGTTGTTTGTTTTTTTCTTGTAAATTTGCTTGAGTTCATTGTAGATTCTAGATATTAGCCCTTTGTCAGATGAGTAGGTTGCAAAAATTTTCTCCCATTCTGTAGGTTGCCTGTTCACTCTGATGATAGTTTCTTTTGCTGTGCAGAAGCTCTTTAGTTTAATTAGATCCCATTTGTCAATTTTGGCTTTTGTTGCCATTGCTTTTGGTGTTTTAGACATGAAGTCCTTGCCCATGCGTATGTCCTGAATGGTATTGCCTAGGTTTTCTTCTAGGGTTTTTAAGGTTTTAGGTCTAACATGTAAGTCTTTAATCCATCTTGAATTAATTTTTGTATAAGGTGTAAGGAAGAGATCCAGTTTCAGCTTTCTACATATGGCTAGCCAGTTTTCCCAGCACCATTTATTAAATAGGGAATCCTTTCCCCATTTCTTGTTTTTGTCAGGTTTGTCAAAGATCAGATAGTTGTAGATATGCAGCATCGTTTCTGAGGACTATGTTCTGTTCCATTGATCTATATCTCTGTTGTGGTACCAGTACCATGCTGTTTTGGTTACTGTAGCCTTGTAGTATAGTTTGAAGTCAGGTAGCGTTATGCCTCCAGCTTTATTCTTTTGGCTTAGGATTGACTTGGTGATGCGGGCTCTTTTTTGGTTCCATATGAACTTTAAAGTAGTTTTTTCCAATTCTGTGAAGAAAGTCATTGGTAGCTTGATGGGGATGGCATTGAATCTATAAATTACCTTGGGCAGTATGGCCATTTTCACGATATTGATTCTTCCAACCCATGAGCATGGAATGTTCTTCCACTTGTTTGTATCCTCTTTTATTTCATTGAGCAGTGGTTGGTAGTTCTCCTTGAAGAGGTCCTTCACATCCCTTGTAGGTTGCATTCCTAGGTATTTTATTCTCTTTGAAGCAATTGTGAATGGGAGTTCACTCATGATTTGGCTCTCTGTTTGTCTGTGATTTTTGTACCAGAATGCTTGTGATTTTTGTACATTGATTTTGTATCCTGAGGCTTTGCTGAAGTTGCTAATCAGCTTAAGGAGATTTTGGGCTGAGATGATGGGTTTTTCTAGATATACAATCATGTCATCTACAAACAGGGACAATTTGACTTCCTCTTTTCCTAATTGAATACCCTTTATTTCCTTCTTCTGCCTGATTGCCCTGGCCAGAACTTCCAGCACTATGTTGAATAGGAGTGGTGAGAGAGGGCATCCCTGTCTTGTGCCAGTTTTCAAAGGGAATGCTTCCAGTTTTTGCCCAGTTTTGGCTGTGGGTTTGTCATAGATAGCTCTTATTATTTTGAGATATGTCCCATCAATACCTAATTTATTGAGAGTTTTTAGCATGAAGGGTTGTTGAATTTTGTCAAAGGCCTTTTCTTCATCTATTGAGATAATCATGTGGTTTTTGTCTTTGGTTCTGTTTATATGCTGGATTACATTTATTGATTTGCATATGTTGAACCAGCCTTGCATCTCAGGGATGAAGCCCACTTGATCATGGTGGATAAGCTTTTTGATGTGCTGCTGGATTCGGTTTGCCAATATTTTATTGAGGATTTTTGCGTCAATGTTCATCAAGGATATTGGTCTGAAATTCTCTTTTTTGGTTATGTCTCTGCCAGGTTTTGGTATCAGGACGATGCTGGCCTCATAAAATGTGTTAGGGAGGATTCCCTCTTTTTCTATCGATTGGAATAGTTTCAGAAGGAATGGTACCAGTTCCTCCTTGTACCTCTGGTAGAATTCGGCTGTGAATCCATCAGGTCCTGGACTCTTTTTGGTTGGTAAGCTATTGATTATTGCCACAATTTCAGAGCCTGTTATTGGTCTATTCAGAGATTCAACTTCTTCCTGGTGTAGTCTTGGGAGGGCGTATTTGTCGAGGAATTTATCCATTTCTTCTAGATTTTCTAGTTTATTTGTGTAGAGGTGTTTGTAGTATTCTCTGATGGTAGATTGTATTTCTGTGGGATCGGTGGTGATATCCCCTTTTTCATTTTTTATTGCATCTATTTGATTCTTCTCTCTTTTCTTCTTTATTAGTCTTGCTAGCTGTCTATCAATTTTGTTGATCTTTTCAAAAAACCAGCTCCTGGATTCATTAATTTTTTGAAGGGTTTTTTGTGTCTCTATTTCCTTCAGTTCTGCTCTAATTTTAGTTATTTCTAGCCTTCTGCTAGCTTTTGAATGTGTTTGCTCTTGCTTTTCTAGTTCTTTTAATTGTGATGTTAGGGTGTCAATTTTGGATCTTTCCTGCTTTCTCTTGTGGGCATTTAGTGCTATCAATTTCCCTCTACACACTGGTTTGAATGTGTCCCAGAGATTCTGGTATGTTGTGTCTTTGTTCTCATTGGTTTCAAAGAACATCTTTATTTCTGCCTTCATTTCAGTATGTACCCAATAGTCATTCAGGAGCAGGTTGTTCAGTTTCCATGTAGTTGAGCGGTTTTGAGTGAGTTTCTTAATCCTGAGTTCTAGTTTGATTGCACTATGGTCTGAGAGACAGTTTGTTATAATTTCTGTTCTTTGACATTTGCTGAGGAGAGCTTTACTTCCAACTATGTGGTCAATTTTGGAATAGGTGTGGTGTGGTGCTGAAAAAAATGTATATTCTGTTGATTTGGGGTGGAGAGTTCTGTAGATGTCTATTAGGTCCACTTTGTGCAGAGCTGAGTTCAATTCCTGGATATCCTTGTTAACTTTCTGTCTCGTTGATCTGTCTAATGTTGACAGTAGGGTGTTAAAATCTCCCATTATTATTGTGTGGAGTTTAAGTCTCTTTGTACATCACTCAGGACTTGCTTTATGAATCTGGGTGCTCCTGTGTTGGGTGCATATATATTTAGGATAGTTAGGTCTTCTTGTTGAATTGATCCCTTTACCATTATGTAATGGCCTTCTTTGTCTCTTTTGATCTTTGTTGGTTTAAAGTCTATTTTATCAGAGACTAGGATTGCAACTCCTGCCTTTTTTTGTTTTCCATTTTCTTGATTGATCTTCCTCCATCCCTTTATTTTGAATCTATGTGTGTCTCTGCACATGAGATGGGTTTCCTGAATACAGCACACTGATGAGTCCTGACCTTATCCAGTTTGCCAGTCTGTGTCTTTTAATTGGAGCCTTTAGCCCATTTACATTTAAAGTTAATATTGTTATGTGTGAATTTGATCCTGTCATTATGATGTTAGTTGGTTATTTTGCTCGTTAGTCGATACAGTTTCTTCCTAGCCTCGATGGTCTTTACAATTTGGCATGTTTTTGCAGGGGCTGGTACCGGTTGTTCCTTTCCATGTTTAGTGCTTCCTTCAGGAGCTCTTTTAGGACAGGCCTAGTGGTGACAAAATCACTCAGCGTTTGCTTGTCTGTAAAGTATTTTATTTCTCCTTCACTTATGAAGCTTAGTTTGGCTGGATATGAAATCCTGGGTTGAAAATTCTTTTCTTTAAGAATGATTCTAGGATGCAATATTCTATTTCTTGACCTCAGTGGTAGTTACGATGACGTTTCCATTATGATCTTTTATTAAGATGTACATTCATGTATTATGCATGTTTCCATACAATTCACAATAAAGAAACTTCTGTGTTTATTCACTGAAAAAAAAAAAAAAAAAAAAAGAATGTTGAATATCGGTCCCCACTCTCTTCTGGCTTGTAGGGTTTCTGCCAAGAGATCAGCTGTTAGTCTGATGGGCTTCCCTTTGTAGGTAACCTGACCTTTCTCTCTGGCTGCCCTTAACATTTTTTCCTTCATTTCAACTTTGGTGAATCTGACAGTTATGTGTCTTGGAGTTGCTCTTCTCGAGGAGTATCTTTGTGGCGTGCTCTGTATTTCCTGAATCTGAATGTTGGCCTGCCTTGCTAGATTGGGGAAGTTCTCCTGGATAATATCTTGCAGAGTGTTTTCCAACTTGGTTCCACTCTCCCTGTCATTTTCAGTTACACCAATCAGACGTAGGTTTGGTCTTTTCACATAGTCCCAAATTTCTTGGAGGCTTTGTTCATTTCTTTTTATTCTTTTTTCTCTAAACTTCCCTTCTCGCTTCATTTCATTCATTTCATCTTCCATCAGTGATACCCTTTCTTCCAGTTGATCGCATCGGCTACCGAGGCTTCTGCAATCTTCGCGTAGTTCTCAATACTTGGCTTTCAGCTCCATCAGCTCCTTTAAGCCCCTCTCTCCATTGGTTATTCTAATTACCCATTCATCTAATTTTTTTTCAAAGTTTTTAACTTCTTTGCTCTTGTTTTGAATTTCCTCCCATAGCTCGGAGTAGTTTGATCGTCTGAAGCCTTTTTCTCTCAACTCGTCAAAGTCATACTCCATCCAGCTTTGTTCCGTTGCTGGTGAGGAACTGCGTTCCTTTGGAGGAGGAGAGGTGCTCTGCTTTTTAGAGTTTCCAGTTTTCCTGCTCTGTTTTTTCCCCATCTTTGTGGTTTTATCTACTTTTGGTCTTTGATGATGGTGATGTACATATGGGTTTTTGGTGTGGGTGTCCTTTCTGTTTGTTAGTTTTCCTTCTACCAGACAGGACCCTCAGCTGCAGGTCTGTTGGAGTTTGCTAGAGGTCCACTCCAGACCCTGTTTGGCTAGGTGTCAGCAGCGGTGGCTGCAGAACAGTGGAATTTCGTGAGACCACAAATTCAGCTGTCTGATAGTTCCTCTGGAAGTTTTGTCTCAGAGGAGTACCCGGCCGAGTGAGGTGTCAGTCTATCCCTACTGGGGGGTGCCTCCCAGTTAGGCTGCTTGGGGATCAGGGACCCACTTTAGGAGGCAGTCTGCCTGTTCTCAGATCTCCAGCTGCGTGCTGGGAGAACCACTACTCTCTTCAAAGCTGTCAGTCAGACAGGGTCATTTAAGTCTGCAGAGGTTCCTGCTCAATTTTTGTTTGTCTGTGCCCTGCCCCCAGAGGTGGAGCCTACAGAGGCAGGCAGGCCTGCTTCGGCTGTGGTGGGCTCCACCCAGTTCGAGCTTCCTGTCTGCTTTGTTTACCTAAGCAAGCCTGGGCAATTGTGGGCGCCCCTCCCCCAACCTCGCTGCCACCTTGCAGCTTGATTTCAGACTGCTGTGCTAGCCATCAGCGAGACTCCGTGGGCATAGGACCCTCTGAGCCAGGTGCGGGACACAATCTTCTGGTGTGCCGTTTTCCAGGCCCATTGGAAAAGCGCAGTATTAGGATGGGACTGACCCGATATTCCAGGTGCTGTCTGTTACCCCTTTCTTTGACTAGGAAAGGGAACTCCCTGACCCCTTGCGCTTCCCAAGTGAGGCAATGCCTCACCCTGCTTCAGCTCATGCACAGTGCGCTGCCCCAACTGTCCTGCACCCACTGTTTGGCACTCTCTAGTGAGATGAACCCGGTACCTCAAACAGAAATGCAGAAATCACCCGTCTTCTGTGTTGCTCAGGCTGGGAGCTGTAGACCAGAGCTGTTCCTATTCGGCCATCTTGGCTCCACCGGAGTTTCCAGTTTTTCTTTCTTACCATACCTAAGTAATATATTTAATATCTAATTTTGTTAGATCCGCAAGTTCATTTTCAGCAATGGAAAAGAATAAATGAAATCTAGTTGTTGATAATGTTACAATTTGTGTGTCAGCAAGGCCCCTCTCACCAGTCAGCACACGGTACTTATTTTATGCATTATATTTTCTGGAAATTTATCTTTCCATGAAATACAAGGTTGCATTCCAGCAGCTGTCTGGCCATGATAGACAACTGTCTGCTCTGACTCTGCCCACTCATAAGAGGGGATAGACCAATGGCTGAGATGGTGGGAGATGCAAAGAAAGAAAGGTAGCTGAAGAACTATTTTGGAAGGGTTTGTGAAAGAGTTCATTCTATAAGGTGGAAATCCACTGGATTTCATCAAAGGGCCATGGATCACCATACCCATCTGGGCTTTGCATGCTGTGTAGGAGCAGAACAAATGATCATCCTTGTGTTCAATTTCCAGGGCTCTGCTGTTAAGCAGAAGAAATGCTTATTTGAAATTCATCAATACATTGTGCTTCTCTTTGTCTTCTTTTTATTTTAAATTCCAGTAAAATGAATTATAATATCTTTTATTTTAAATGACACGAATAATACAATCTTGAATTTGTAAAATTCTACATGTAAAATTCTAGATCCTGGATAAGTAGCAAGAACAGTGGAAATGCCCTGACTATGTAGAGCTTATGGTCTTGTGGGTGGTAGAAAAATTCCTGGATAAGTAGCAAGAACTGTGGAAATCCACTGTGGCCAGGTAGAAAATAGTGTTCTCATCACCACAGCAAAAAGCGGCAAGCCTGAAGACACCATAGGAATTGGGCCCAGGAATGGGAGAAAATCATACTAGAGATGGAACAAAGGCCCAGGAATGGGAGAAAATCATACTAGAGGTGGAACAAAGGAAGAAATGATTGTACTATTCTAAGCCAATGTTTAGTTCGAAAGGTGATGTGAAGACCAGCGGCAGCACAGGTAGAATGAAAGAGCAAAAATTATTTCTGGTCTGTGGACTGGAGTGGAGCGGTTATATATTTGAAGAATTAGGACTGAGCAGCTAGGACAGGAAAGGGATTTTTAGAGAGAGTTTGAGGCATTCAGTTGGCCTGTTGCAACTCTGTAAGGACTGCCTCCACAGCCAGGATTCTTGGTGGCCACCGGGAATAGAATTCTGAGCAAAACATGCCCTGGCTGTGTAGAGCTTATGGTCTTGTGGGTGGTAGAAAGATTCCTGCATAAGTAGCAAGAACCCAGGCTGTGGTCCCAGCTTTCCTACTGGGCTGCCCTGGGCACATTCACCATGCCCATCAGGGCTTTGCATGCTGCATAGGGGCAGAATGAATGATCATCCTTGTGCTCAATTTCCAGGGCTCTACTCTTAGGCAGAAGAAATGTTTATTTGAAATTCATCAATACGTTGTGCTTCTCTTTGTCTTCTTTTTATTTTAAATTCCAGTGAAATGAATTATAATATCTTTTATTTTAAATGGCATGAATAATACAATCTCAAATTTGTAAAATTCTAAATGTAAAATTCTAGATCCACCCATTTATGCAGGCTTCCATCTAACAATATATATTGAAAGAGGTATGACGGGGCAGTGTTCCCTAAATTTTGTTCAGTTAGAAAATTCTGAGTCACTTAAATTTTAATGGAGGGGCTATATTATTTCTACAAATATAATAAAGACTACTATTTGCATAAAATGGAATAAATTGTTACGAATCTAGGTCAGAGAAAGAGTGTGTAACTGTGGCAGTGGGGTGTTGGGGAGGGATCTGTGTATGTGTCACTGTTCTTAGGTTCCTGGGGTTGTCTTCTCTTTAGGTACCAGACGTGCTCCAACAATGGGCTGGTGGCAGGATTCCAGAGCCGCTACTTCGAGTCAGTGCTGGATCGGGAGTGGCAGTTTTACTGTTGTCGCTACAGCAAGAGGTGCCCATATTCCTGCTGGTGAGTCTGGCAGCCGACCAAACCCTCATGACTGCTAGGGTAGGAGAGGCACCTAGGAAGTGCTCTGGCCCCTGTTTCTAGCTTCAGGTAAACTTGAGGGTCACACACAAGCCTGGAAGGCAGCGCTGGCATATAGACAAGAATGAATGAATGACTTAGGAGGATGTTCCTGCCAAGAGGGATCTTTCAGGTTATCCAACCCCCCACATCCTTCTTTTGGCAGAAAAGGAAACAGAACCATACAGCCGGCAGTGACTGGGCCAAAGTCACCCACCTACTCCGTGGGAATGCCAAGTCTTAAGCTTAGGCCTACTGACTCCCATCCCAGTGCTGTTCTCCTTCTCCCCAACTTCTGGTGACTTCTCATCACATCCAAGGCTGCAGGGACTATTTGGGAACCTAGTTTCCTGCAGTCTCTCTCTGGGAGAAACCAATCCTTTCAAGGGTCAGAGTCTAGTACATAGTTATAGACAGAAAAAATTAAAAATTAAAAATTAAAAAAAAAGATTGTGCTGTTTTCTGGATCCATTTGGAATTCCAGCCTCTGATATTTTGTTTCTTTCCCTATCCCTGGGCTGATGCCGAATATCTCCTGACCTAGCCTTCTGACTGACTAGGAGAATGTGTATATTGTCATTTGCCCTGATGCCTTACACTGGGTGTTGATAACACAACTGGCCCAGGTTTTTTTTATCTGAAAACAAGCCAGGCATTTCTGCCTTGGGCAAGGGGATCCACAAGCGTCACCATGTGAAGGTTGGCTCCCTCAAGTGATTGATCTCTCTACAGTTTGATGCGTGCAAGGACAGCTTCACAGGTCATGCTTATTCTTTGCAATCAGACAGCTTACTCCACAGATGCCCAGTGGCACACAGCATCTCTAGGGATACAAAGCCCCAAAAGCTTAACGTTTTTCTTTTTAAAGTAAGGACCGATAGTAAATTCAGAGCTCAAAGTCACCTGTCCCTGTATGATGGAGCAGAAACCTCCTCTAGTTCTTCAAAACTGCTTCCATAAAGCAGTTTTTACTCCTCCACAGCGGGTGAACAGGCCTGGCAAAGGATTATGATGCAACTGGGATAGGTCCTGAACCAAAGACCTAAAGATCTCTTGCAGTGGAGGAGGTAGAAGGATCACTAGTTTGGGCAAAAAGAAACTTGAGTTTCAGTCTCTGTGCTGGCCTCTCCTCGCTTCCCTCCCCTCTTTCCCCTTTCCCCTTCTCCCCTCCCTCTCATAACTCTGCAGGCTCAAGCACATCACCTAAAATGATGACCACCTTTTTTGAGTCTCCAAGATGTTTAAGACTCTGATGAAAACTATAGATCTTGTCTTCAGTGGGGGAAATGCACTTAGCATGTTAATACAAAAGTTTGCAGAGAATTCCGGGAGTCCTTAAACTACCTGAAGGCCATTCATGAACACACTGCCAAGAACCCCTGGCTCATAAGTTGAAATTTCAAGGATTAGAAGATCTTTCAGGTTGTGCTGAACCCTAAAAATGTCTTAACTCCGAAGGCACTTTTGCAAAAGATGATCCAGATGCCAGAATTGTTTTGAGAGGATGAAGGAGGTTCCAAAGACGAGTGCGCCCCAATGAAAGGGGAGAGTAGGTAGGAGCTTGGCCTCCACAGATCTCTCATTCCTGGTCTATTAGGAGAATGGCACTTCCCACAAGGAAACCAGCCTCCCTTTGTTGCAAGGCATTAAAAGCTAGTTAAAATGTATGTAAATTACCTGAAAGAGCAAGCAAAACCTAATAGTCAGCGAATTTACTTACTACATTAGTATAACTTTCCCTGAATCAGACTCCAAAGGAACACATCAGGGCTGGGGTATGCTGGGTGGCTAAGAAGAGTGGGTTCAGGAGCAGGGGAAAGAGTGAGGAGGTGAGGAGGCAGCCCTGCACGGGCTGCAGAGGGGAGGAAGGGGAACATGGACAGCCTAGGGGCAGCTGGAGGCCTGGATGTCAGTGGCTGTGTCTCTCTGCCCTTTGTAGATGCCTCTGTCACAGCACTTTCTGCATTTTACCACCTGTGCACAGTTGCTCCTCTCTACCTGGACTGCCAGTGTGTGGAGGATATGGGGCCACTCACTGATCTTTGTATTTTCAATGCCCAGTATAGTGCTTGGAACATAGTGACTTCTTAACAACTGTTGAACAAATACCCACATTAACAATTGTGGAGAGTGTATATAATGTGAAGTGGCCCAGAAAATATAGTTTTCTTACATAAAATTTTTTGTACTCTCCCCCATCCGTCCACTTCTGCCTAGAATATAAGCTCTACACAAGCAGAGATCTTTGTGCTGGCATATGCCAAGCCCTATAAATAATGCCAGGCACATAGCGTTTGTTTGGATGAACGAATGACTTCAGCCTACTTTTTGTTATGAGCATTAAATAAGGTAATATATTTCTGGCCTTGCCACTGTCTATGATCACACAGAGCTGACCTGTCTTGAAGCAGAGTCCCCTTCACCCTCCCAGATGCAGGAGAGACCCAGCCTCCTCACCAACTAACAGGACATTCAAAGGCAAACTCTGCCCAGGAACAACCTGGCAGGTGTCAGGTCATTGCAGGAAGCAGAACTTGAGAGCAGGGTTGGTTATGCAGAGGAACAAGACATGTGACCAGTTGGACAGTCTGTTGTTGGATTTACTAACTCATTCTTCCCCAGGCAGAGAGGAGTAAGCTGAGGCAGCAACATTCCTCATCACAGCAAGGCCCGAGGTCTCTGCAGAGATGAGTGGGAGAGCCTGCTGTGTTTGTGGCCATGCCATCATGGCTGGCTGACCCCTGCCCAAACAGAACAACAACAGGGAGTGGGCTTGGGCCTCAAGGCTTTGGGTGATCAGGCAGGCGAGGAACTAAGACTCACTGGTTTTAGAAAAGTTGTCAAGGCCGGGCGTGGTGGCTCACACTTGTAATCCCAGCACTTTGGGACGCCGAGGTGGGCAGATCACAAGGTCAGGAGATCGAGACCATCCTGGCTGACACGATGAAATGCCGTTTTCTACTAAAAATACAAAAAAAAAAAAAAAAATTAGCTGGGCGTGGTGGCAGGCACCTGTAGTCCCAGCTACTCGGGAGGCTGAGGCAGGAGAATGGCGTGAACCCAGGAGGCGGAGCTCACAGTGAGCCGAGATCGCGCCACTGCACTCTAGCCTGGGTGACAGAGCTAGACTCTGACTCAAAAATAAGAAAAAAAAGAAAGAAAAGTTGTCAAACAGCAGAAATAAGGGGTGGATGAAAGTATGTGTGAGAGAAAGGGGTAAGCATCTAAGTCTTCCTGGAATTCCCATATTCCATGGATCTCTGGGATCTGTGTTAACACTCTGAACATTGCTTCTTGAAGCTTTTCCTATCTGTTTATTTGAATGCTGAGACCTGAAAAAGACAGGTCTTTGTGTTTCCAGTTCCACCGTTGTTTTAATGATGCCCCAGATTTCCAGTGGTCACCTGGAGACTGGTTCCAGGATACTTCTGCTTCCCCAGAAATACTAGGTATCGTTCCTCTCACGTACTTTAGAAATGACTTCTCAAGCTCCCTTAGATGCAATTCACCAGCTAAGATGCTAAAAATGTAATGATCATATAGACATATATGTCGGAACAAAGTCTCAACGTTAAAGATTGATAGATAAAGATGAGCAATTTTGAGTTGCCAGAGATATCCATGTCTCTGCTGACAAGGTTTACCCAAAGCCTTGATCTGCAATGACTTCGCCACTCCCCACCCACACCAACCCCCACGCCCTTCACCCTTCCTTACCCTATCCTACCATCCAGACATGTGGCTGTTGGTCTGTAGAGCCAAAAGGTGGGAGAAAGTACAGAGGATTACTCCAAAAGGCCTGACAAGTCAACTTTGAAACAAGTCCCACTAAGGTGTCGTTCCACCTGGCTGGTTCTATTTCTGAAGGCATGGTGTTAGAGCTGAGAGCTATCACGGTCGCCAAATAAAATGGTATTTTTTCAAAGAAAGCACTGGAGAAGCAGCAGAACAAGATTCAAGTATGCACCATGGTACACAGTGTATGACTCACTATCCCGCTGGTGTGTCTAGACATTTTAGTGGCATCTTTAAATTGCCTGAGTCATGATGTTATATTATATGTCTTTCTAAATGCCTCCAGGGCATAAATTAGGTCTTATTTTTTCAACATCTCCAGGATATTACCCAGCGCAAAATAGAACCTTAATAAATGTGTCAAATGAATAACTGAATGTTGCAAGCCCCTAGGAACAGTAACAATGGTGAAACCCGACATTGATGTGATGATGTTTTATAGTTGACAAAGACTTCTTTCATGTACATTATTTTATTTGATCCTTTTAACAGCCTTACAGAGTGAAGTGAGAACTCTTTTTCCTGCACCTTCCCACAGTGAAATGCTGATAACCCTCTTATCTGAAACCTTCCCTTACATGACTTTAATTAGCTTGAATTACCTCCCAGGGAACTGGACCCATGTGGGTGGGGACGACATTTTTCCCCTTCCCTCTTTGAAAGGCATTCTTCAGCACGCAGCCTGACACTGTATGAACTAGCAAAGTGAGCATCTAGCGCCTGCGTTTGTAAGCACTTAGGGATTCAGAAATATCATCACTCTAGGCTGGAAAAAACAAATCATCCAACCAACTCCCAAATGAGTGTGGGATTTATTTGTTTGGTGGGAACCAAGGTGCTGCTCTCATTTCAGCTTGTGCAGTTTCTCGTTGGATATTACAGCCTCACTGGACTCTGGCAAGAAAGCAAATTCCTGACAGATGTGGACATGCCATTAGGAAGTGGTCTCCACTGGATTGGATGAATATGTGAATTTTATAGATATTTATTTAGATATGAAATTTCTAATTCTTAGTCTAGTGGTCTGCAAACCACAAACACATGTCACTGAAGTTGCCACAACCCTTTAGACATTGTTTGTCATAACCTCTCTTCTGCAAACAGCTCAGCAGCTGCAGGCTGCACACCAGACTGTCTACTGTCCAGGCAGAGACTCTGTGTCCCAGGATCTGATGGTTGTGAATTATTTTCTTTTCTAAATGGCTCTTCTCCAGACCCATGGCCTTTCATTAGGTTCATTGGATAATATCTTTTGACCATAAAATAATGCATCCATTTAGATGACCTTTACTTTTCTGTTCAACCCTGATATTCTGTCTCTCAGACTTTGCATTCTCCACTGCCTACTTCCCCGCTCTCTGTGTGCAAGTCATAAGCCAGAGAGTGCTTTTTTAAAATTCCTGTATAGTTCTAGTTAACAACATCAGTTGATTAGAACATTCTTATCTCTCCCACCCCAAAGCACCCAGTCAAAGCTAATGTTTAATTCCTAGCCTCTTTGTTCAGATGTTAATACAAGATAGGGAGCGTTTGCATGTTCACTCCTGTAATGCTGTTTTAGGGACAGGAACAATCTCACAGGGCCCTGCATTGCTGTGCCTATCATATGCCACCTGTGCCCAGACAGCCTCCTGCAATTCAGCTCCCAGAGGCCTGGTAAGAAGAGCAGCTTCCATTAGGTGTATCTCCTAATGTTATTTAACAGGTGCAGAACACCAACATGGCACATGTGTACATATGTAACAAACCTGCACATTGTGCACATGTACCCTAGGACTTAAAGTAAAATAAAAAAATAAAAAAGAAGAGCAGCTTCCATACTGGTCCTCTGTGCAAGCTGGAAGCTATTACTATAGAGATGGACATACTTAAGTTTTGAGGAAATTGGAGTAGATGTCACAATTTAAAGGAACTTATATTGGGTTTAGATGCTCTGTGCCCTGCTAAAACCATTGCCTTCCATTGCATGATGTACATAGCACTCATTGTGCAGACAGCAGCCTCTCTGAACTTGAGCAAAATCGATCATCCCTTTCATCTGCTGGAATGGTATTCATAATTACTGTGCCATATTTAAAATGTAGACATGTACAATTGGCACTCCATATCTGGGGTTCCCTATCCAAGAATTCAACCAACTTTGAATCAAAAATATTCAGAAAAAAACAATAAAAATAAAAATAACAATACAACAATAAAAAGTGATACAAATACAAAACCATATAGTATAATAACTACTCACATAGCGTTTGCATTATCTTAGGTATTATAAGTAATCTAGAGGTGATTCAAAGTAAACAGGAGGATATTCTTAGGTTATGTGCAAATGCTACACCATTTTAGATCAAGGACTTGAGTTTCTGCAGATTTTGGTATCCATGGGGGTCCTGGAATGAATCCCCTGCGGATGGCACTGATGACTGTTTCATTAGTCCGTTCTCACACTGCTAATAAAGACATACCCGAGACTGGGTAATTTACAAAGGAAAATGGTTTAATTGACTCATAGTTCCACAGGGCTGGGGAGGCCTCAGGAAACTTACAATCATGGCAGAAGGGGAAGCAAACATGTCCTTCACATGAAGGCAGGGAAAAATGCCAAGCAAAAGGGGGGAAAGCCCCTTATAAAACCATCAGATCTCGTGAGAACTCACTCATGATCATGAGAACAGCATGAGAGTGACCGTCCTCTTGATTAAATTACTTCCCACTGGGTCCCTTCCATGATATGTGGGGATTATGGAAACCACAATTCAAGATGAGATTTGGTTGGCGACACAGAGCCAAACCATATCGACTGTATTTGGTGCCTGCATTATAGGTGATACCTCTCTCCTTATGTTCAAACTTCAAAAGCAGAAATATCATAGATGTGTCTGGCTAAGTATTGGCTAACCCAAGGCCAGCTACTTAGAACAAAGTAAACCTCTCAGTTACAAACCAAATCTGATGCTTTATTCTATCTACTCTGCTTCCCTCTACTATAATAGATTCTAGAGGCAATCATTCTTACTTCTATTTATTAATTCACTTAAGCAGTCAGTGAATGTGAATGGATATGAAATAATAACAATTCATAGGCTTTGGGTGAGACCCTACTAATGATAATGATGATAATAATAATATTTATTTATTGACACCTACCATGTGTTCATGTGTTACTGCATTTAATCTTCACACACAAAAATTGTGATACTATCATACACATGAAGGAACTGAGCTATAGAAGTTGTGGCTCCCTTCAAAGTTCCAAACTTGACTCAAACAGTCTATCTGCCTCCAAATCCCATGCTCTTTGCATAGTACTGAGCTGTCTCTAGATGAGGAATAAGACTTCTACAGGTGAAACATTACATAATAGCACAGTAGGCATCTGGTAGAAAACAGAGAATAAAGCTATTTTAATTGGAGGGGAGCTGTTGAAGGTGAAGTAGCCCCCACTGACATGCAGACCCAGGGTGACCACCACAAAATGTGGCTAATGAAAATCAACACGAGTCAAAGTGAATGTGCTTACTGACTAGCCCTGGGCTTGGACAGTGAGTTAGAAACTCAGTTCCAAGACAGCAATTTGGAAAGTGTTCAGGGACTTTCCTCTACTCATTTAAGCTACAGATATCCCTGGAACTGTTATTCCCTCGTGTTGTGATACATGTCTGAAATGTTTGAAATATAAAGTCCCAAAATGCCATAAAAGGTCAGACATGGACATTTGTTTTTATTTCTCACACCCCAGAGCCCCAGGGTTCAGATTTTCTGTGCGGAGAAGGGCACTTGGGTGACTACCAGAGGTCCCACTTGGCCACTCCCCAGTTCTTGTGGAAAGAAGCCGGGAGATTGTTCTCTGTGGCTGTTTTCCTTTACACATAACTCCATTTGGGGTTTATTTTTTCTGTCTTTGCAAAACTAATTCAAAGAGGGTCTGATGTAGCTCCTAATAAAGACAAACTAAACTAATCTGAAATATGTTCATTCCTTATAGCTTACCTGGAAAAGCATTATGCAAGAGGATTGATCATGAACAGACTGGCTTTATTTAACAAACTTCTCAATGATTTGACTGTCAGAAAGGGACATCTTTATAGCTGAATATATAAAATGCAAGCCAACCTCAACACATCAAATCCAGAAATGTTGAGTTTCTCCTCCAAACCCACCTCTGAACCAGATCATAAAAGCATATTTGATTCCATGCACCAGTGATCCCTCAAAGAGCTCACTATATTGGCCATCATGATGTTATACAGTATTCTATTATCTTGCTAAATATATAGTGCTGATATATTAGTCCATTTTCATGCTGCTGATAAAGACATATCTGAGACTGGGCAATTTACAAAAGAAAGAGGTTTAATGGAGAACTCACAGTTCCACGTGGCTGAGGAAGCCTCACAATCATGGTGGAAGGCAAGGAGGAGCAAGCCACATCTCATGTGGATGGCAGCAGGCAGAAAGAGAGCTTGTGCAGGGAAACTCTCATTTTTAAAGCCATCAGCTCTCATGCAACTTATTCACTAGTATGAGAACAACACAGGAAAGACCTGCCCCAAGATTCAATTACCTCCCACTGGGTCCCTCTCACAACATCTGAGAATTCAAAATGAGATTTGGGTGAGACACAGCCAAACTGCATCAGCTGACATGTTACAGGACATTAGAATGGGATATTTAAAGTAAGGTGCTAATTGAGTGGTGGAGAAATAGAAGAAAAACAGAATTCAATATTGAATGACCAACAGAAGCTTCTCTAAAATGTTGTTTGAGCATGAGCTGAGCTATAAAAGATCATTTGGAAGACATTCTAATTTTATTCTTATTTTTTAAAAAGCTGAAGTATGGCTTCCTCAGGTACCCATTCTGATCTGTTCATATGTAAATGCTGGGGATTTTTTCCAGTTTTTATGGTAGGGAGTCTGTGGTGTGTGCTTTTCTGGTGTCCCCACAAAGTCAGCCAAGGTTGGGGATATGATGGTTCCTGACCATGAGATGAAACTGCATCTGTTCATGTGCACATCAATAGGAGGGAAAGTCCTAAAAGAGGAGCTTCCAGGTGACACCGAGTAATCCAGTTGTCCTAACTCCCCCAAGTGAAACGGCTGCAACAAACACATCTCAGTGCTATGAAGTTTGGCTTTCATAGACGAAAAGTGTCTAGCTCTGAATAAGGTCTCGTAGAGGTGGGTTTTCACAAAACCTCATGCTGAGTCACTTTATATCAGGGAATACATTGAAAATCTTTACTTTATCTATTAAAAACCTAATCAGTTCTCAACCAAACCTCTGACAATGAATAAAATTGGCCACTGTATATAACTAGATTGTATCTCTATTTCCCTTTCTAAAATGGATGTGAGAGCATATATCTGGACTCAGTTCTGCAATATGTCTGTTCTTGTGGCAAAGGAGCCGAGACATCTATCAGCAGCAGCTCAGTCTGTGATATTGTATCATAGCAAACGTTCATTGAGTCCAGTTGGATCTGTTGATAATTTTAGAGCTTCAAGAATCTTAGATGAGAAAAATCCTATATCAGTCTTAAAATTTTCTTCAGTTGGAACTGATTTCCCTCAGCTCGTAACTAAGATATTATTTAATTTTTTCCCATCAGCTTCAGCTGACACAAGAGTTGTACAAGTGGCTTTATGTTACCAAGTTTTTACTTAGCTTTGGAACAACTCTCTGTCTTTCATCTTGACAGCAGAAAAAGTGTTGTGAAGTGAGAAACTACCACGAGAGTCATTCATCTGAAAGTGCACATGCACACACACACACACACACACACCAGTAGTTTTTTTTTTTTTTCAAGAAGAAATGAATTGGATATTTTGGAATTTATTTATAGGCTAGGCAATGTTACTCAGATTAACACAGATCAATACCACCTTGACTTGGTGACCCAGAGAATTCTAATTAGATTTTAGGTGCATTTTTCTTTATCTTGGTATTCAATACATCATCTAATTAAGTAATCATGTTAAACAAAATTAAAATGACAAGTTACAGCTTACTTCACAGTCTATTTCAAATTCAGCTTGTCCACTAGGTCAGTTTTACAGGCGATGGTCTTTTAACATGAAGAGGTTTGATAATCTGGCAGGTCTCTTCTCTCCCTGTTAAAAAAACAAGAGTTTTTTTGCTAGCTTGACAATTTTATAGGTGAAAAACATGAAGTGAGTAAATAAACTAAACCACAAAGATGGACAAAAAGCAATGTGATATAAAACACATCAGTTTTTCTATTTGTATTCAGTGAAAGTTTTTACATTTCAAGTAAATGAGCCTTCATTTTAAAAAAAAACAAATATATATGAAAAATTAAAGTACCTTCCAGTTCTAGCTTGCTGAAGTTTCTTCTGCAAAAGTACAAAACTTTATTTGTAAGAAACTGATTTTTATTAATTAGCAAACACACTGAGGGGTATCTGTTGATCTAAAATTCTCTAAATCCAGATAAATCTTTTTAAAAATTTATTTCACACATGAGGCTTTAATATTTTGAGTTAGGAAAAGATCGAATCTGAGACTATAATGGTTCAACCTAAAGCGTCCCTTTTCCATAGTGGAGTAAATCTGTGCAAAATATTTTTCCTTGTCTCTAAAAAACAACTTAAGTAGAGGAAATTTAAAAATGCACTTTAGCCAATTTGCACCAATCATAAAAGAAATAAGATATTCTTTCCCTTATCCTCACTCAACCATTCTGATCAGGGGAGAATACCGCAAACTTTAAGAACCTCACTGGCTATCATCAGAATAACTACAGAACAGGGTAGTGCAGGGTGAAACTATTTCTCTATATTCCAGAAGGCAGAAGCTTGGGTGCTCTAGCTTTACAAGTAAAATAGCAGAGGCAGGCAAAAGCTCACAGTAAATGTACACCAGAACAGGGGCCTAAGTGAAGGTGAATTTGTCTGACTGGGTTACAGCTTTTATAAGAAAAAAAGAAAAAAGAGGAATCTGTAATGAAGAAAAAAAAATCCTAAAATTTTGTCACATTTACAGGAATCTCAAACCTTTTGTATTCCCATGTTCACAAGTAGTTTTAACACACATTGTAAATAGTTTCAGTATTCAGGAAGAAGACTACTATATTGTTGCCAAAGAACAAGAGATTTCTTCATGCTTCTGATATCTCAGATTTGCTGAGTGCAATAGCCAGTTCTAAGTCTTCTTGTTCTTGCTGATTTAGTTGGGCAAGCCTCTGCTCTTCCTCTCTCTCACTTTCCCTCTTGGCCCATTCGATCATATCTTCTTCAGAGGGATAAGCACTGAAGTTGGCAAAATTGCTTGGATCAGGCTCTTTATTGGTAGTGGTAGTAGCAGAAGTGAATGGATCACAAAACATTTCAGGATCTTTTTCTTTGGGGCTATCGTTGCCTGGGAAAGGCTGAAATGGATCATTCAGTTTAAAGGGATCAGGAGAATCCAATTTGTTGATGGATTTTTTCCCAGGTGGTGGAGGGCCGGGTCTTGTTGGAGTTCCGATCTTTGGTGGCAGTGCTGGAGGTTCATCTTCACTTTTGACCGATGTTTCCTCAAATACATTTTTTGTAATCACTACGTTGCTGACAGAGCTCGATGTGGCTGAACTAAAAGGATCTTCATTGTTGACCTTTGACAATGTGCTGAAGTCGGTAAATCCATCTCCAAATGATTCATTCCCAAAAACAGAAGCAAAGGGGTCTGTGGCTCAATCGCTTGCTGCAACAACTGTTCTGTTCTACCAGGAGCAAAAGGATCGTTGTGCTTCAACGTTTCTACCGATGTAATACCGCTATTGTTGGCTGCACTGAAAGGGTCAGTGCTTGAAGTGGCAAAAGGATCAGTAGATGGCCTGAAGAAACAGTCTGATGCAAATGGATCTGAACCTTTGAAAAGATCACCACAAAATGGATCGATTTTTCCAAAACGATCATCCTTGAAAGGATCACTGCCAACGAAAGGATCAGACTGGAAAAAATCCAAGTTTGTATCTGCAACTGGACCTGTCAGCAAACTTGAGTCTACATTAAATGGATCTTCCTCTTTGAATGTCTATTATTGTCGAGTTCTGAACAAACTTTTTCAGTAACAGCTGTAATCACCTCATTTTCATCAGTCACACCAGAAGGCAGTAGTTCAGGACCACTTCTTGCTGGAGATTCCTGGTGTATGGGCTCAGACTCTAGGTTGCTCTGGCCTTCAGCATGTTCATTAAGGTTGGCTGTTTCACTGCTGCTGGTGCTGAGGCTGCAATAATCTGTAGCTCCATTTACAAGAATGCTGTGTGGGCTACTGCACCAATTTAACTGATTATTATGATTTTCCAAATTTTTCATTTCCATCAGTTTCATTTGCATTGAACTAATTTCCTGTTGTGAATCTTGTAGGTGCTGCTGAAGAGGTTCCAACTGAGCCTTCCCTGACTCTACACTCTCCTCCAATTCTGTTGTTTCTTGCTGTAGATGGCTCAGCTCTTCTCTAGCTTTTGCCAATTCTTCTTCATAAGTGGAGATCTGTGATTCCTGACTGGTTAATTCAGCTTTCAGAGAAGAGATCAGTTGGGCCTCCTCAGCACATTTCTTTCTGACTTTCTTGAGTTGCTCCTCCAGTTGGGCTTTCTGCTCATCCAGTTCATCAAAGAGTTCCTTTACCTGCTGTTTCTGGGCCTATAGTTTTTGCAGATTAGTATTCTCCCTTTGAACTTCATCTTGAAGATCCTGAACCTCATTTGTCCTCTGTTTAATGTTATCTTCCTTCTCCTTAAGGTCCTGTTCCACATTATTCTTTTCCCTCTTTAGGTCAACTATTTCATTGTTAAGAGTATCTAGTTCCTTAATAGCAGAGAAATCTGCAGCAGGACTTGATCCTATGATGTTCTTTTGTAAACTGGACCTGTCTGATGGTGGAATCATTTCAGGAGTAAGAACGTGAGGAGGATCAATGCCCTTGATTAACTTCTGACTGATTAAGTGAAAAGCCAAGACAAACTGTTCCTTTGAAAGCTTCCCACCGTCCTTTGTGTAGCATAATGACCATACGTGGGCTAGTAAGGTAGACGGTAAACCTGTTTTCAAGAATATTTCACGGACCTCCAATCCAGACATAAATCCGTCCATATCTTTATCAGTTTTCAGGAAGATTTCATCATATTTAGCTTTTTCTGCAGGGGATACAACCCACGTTTTTCTCTTAGATGGTGGCACCAAGGATGGAGGCAAGGACGTTGGCACAGGTTCTTTCTCCAGTGCACAGTATACCAAAAACATGGCAACTGCAAACTCATCTCTGTCAAGCATTCCATCATGGTCAATATCACTCAACTCCCAAACTCTTCCAAGGATATCCACAGGTAACTTAGAGTTGAGCAACACTGGTTTCACTTTATCACCAGATAGAAATCCATTCACTGGGCTTAACTATCAAATATTGCATCATATTTGGCCTTATCTTCAGGTTTTACAGCCCATAGGAGCTCAGCTGCAGAGGTTCCACTGATTAGCACAGGATTACTGGTATCATGAAATCTTGGTGGAGGAACAGCCAGGTTCAAACTACTTAGTGAAACTTCCAATCCATTCTGGGTACATGCCACAAGACACAAAGCAACAAAGAATTCTTGTTTGTTCAGGATACCTTTGCCATCTGTGTCAGCTAAATCCCAAATCTTTTCAAGTATCAAGTCTGGACGCCCTGATTTTTTCAGGAGAGCAGCAGCATCATAAGCCAACATCCTTCCAGTATTGCCTGTATCAACCTGTCTATAGTATTTTTCATATACAGGATTCCCACTTGATAACTTTTTTTGCCTTTGCTTCTCTTCTGCCATGTGAGGCACAGCATTCATCCCTTTTTCACCCTTCTACCATATGAGGATGCAGCAAGAAGCATCATCTTGGAAGGAGAAAGCAGTCCACATCAGACACTGAATCTGCTAGCACCTTGATTCTAGACTTCCTGGCCTCCAGAACTGTGTCAGAGAGAGCTGGGCCACCACAGCCATGGTGTTTCCATCATGCAAGAGAGGGTTTTTTTTGTTTGTTTGTTTTTGTTTTTTTGAGACGGAGTCTTGCTTTGTCGCCCAGGCTGGAGTGCAGTGGCGCGATCTCGGCTCACTGCAAGCGCCGCCCCCCGGGTTCACGCCATTCTCCTGCACACCAGTAGTTTTTATTAAAAATTAAGTAATAGCTAAAATTGAATAAATCTATTCAAACCCTTTACTTTAGTGGAAAGGAGAAAATAAGGCTTCCTACAGAAATGTTTGAAAAGTAGACTCATTTCAATAAAGACATCTTCCTGACCTACGCTCTTCTTCATCTTGCCAAGCTGAAGGTTTGTTTGATTGTTTTAACTGGTCTAGGAATGTATGGCAATGCTCAGTATGAAGTGTGTTTTTCCAAAAAACTGCTTAAAGTGACCTAGTAATTCACAAGGAAGCTGCAACCACACTGAACTCTTCCGCGACCCACGCTCGCAAAGCCCAGTGTCACAGCTTAGGAAACCCTGATCATTCTGCTTCCTTGTAGCCTCTTTTAATCTCCTGAAAAGTCCCTATGCCCTGTCTCAGTGTCTAGTTCTGAGCTTTTAAATTCTTTTTTCTCTCTAAGGAGCTATTACTGGGGCTTTCACTTATTAGGACACTTTGTGCGTGTGTGTGTGTGTGTGTGCACGTGCGCATGCAGTGTCATCAAGAGCTAAATGCAGCCACATGTATCTGGTTTGAAAATACAGAATACAGCATCCTGGACCACATTGACACAATAGTTTTTCCTATGGACGGTGTTTGGGAGGTTCACTTTCTACCGGTGATTTGGGTCATTTCTCCATTGGTATTTTTATTTCATAAAGTAGAAGAGATTTCCATCGATATCCAACTTCCTTCCCTATCCTCCTTTACCCAGGTTTCTCTAGGACAGTCTAAACTCAATCCCATGGTGTTATAATAAAAACAAGACAAAATAACAACAATCAAAAGTCAAACAAAACAAAACCTGTCTGGGATCAAGGAGAAAATGTACCAATGGTCACGCACCTCAACTTCTCTAGGACATTCTAGAAATTCACTGGACATCAGTACCTCACAAAGAGGCTTCTCAGACAAACTGTCCAGTTAGACAGGGGGCTTATGTCAGGTCACTACCAAAAATGAAGCAATACAGAATTCTAATTAAAGAAAGCATTAAATAACATTTTCCTTCTTTGAAGCTTAAAACTTCTTGATTTTTTTAAAGGTAAGCTTTTCTTTCCCAATTTATTCCGTGGTATTTATCCAAGTACCTTAAGACAGATCAGAGTGGTCAGTAAAAACTTAAAAAATAAAAATCTAGCCTCATAATTTCCAAATACTTTTGGCAATTGGATTTAGCTTAATGCAGTGTTGCTGTATATAGATTCTGCCTTAGCAAAGAAAAAAAAACAAAACAACAAAAACAAAAAAAAACTTGGTAATTAATTTTTACACATTGTATCCAGACATGCTTCAAAAGTTTTAGAAAATATTTTTTGTTCCCTGAAGTAAGGAAAACACACACACACCCATCCCCACGCAACCTCTTATTCTAATTTGCATTATTCACGTTCTCAGCAAACCTCTCTTTCCTTTGGTTAACTTTAATACAGTCCTTGTTAGAATTCTCATGGATCATAAATCAGTGGGATCCAAGTAAGGCCCTATTAGTTCTACTTATAAGACATTTACCATGCTGGGCGTGGTGGCTCATGCATGTAATCCCAGCACTTTGGGAGGCTGAGGTGGGCGGATCACTTGAGGTCAGGAGTTCCAGACCAGCCTGGCCAACATGGTGAAACCCCGTCTTTACTAAAAATACAAAAACTAGCTGGGTGTGGTGGCACACAC